>NC_056586.1:20029411-20049411 GCF_018340385.1 Cyprinus carpio
TACAAAATTGGTTTTGTTAATTGAAATAAAGCTGACATAAAATAAAAAAATATATAAATATTAGATTATAAAAACGTACAACATTTTAATTAATTTAAAAAAATACTAAAACAAAAAGATAAATACTTAAAAAAATGACAAAGGAACATAAAATTGTATGTCAACAGTGAAATAAGCTACATTTGAATTTAATTTTTTTTTATTATTATTATTTTCAGAAACTTTTGCCAAAAAACTAAAATTACTAAAACTTAAATGAACTTAAGCTTTATAGAAAAATTTAAAATACAATTAAAATGAAAACTGGAAAAAAAAAGAAAAAAAAATTATATGTATATATATATATATATATATATATATATATATATACACATCATATATATATATATTATATATATACATATATATATATATATATATATATATATATATATATATATATATATAATATATATATATATATAAAAAATTAAAAAGCTATTTCAATTGTATATAAATATTAAATAACACTGGATAATCATTAATGGCAACAGAAAACTTGTAGGTGATATCTAACCAAAGAGTTGCATGGACAAGCTCAGTGTTTCCCACAGCCTTACACTCCCCCGCCCCCATATATACATATATATGCAAATTAATTTTCTGCCAGCAGGAGGCGCTTTAAGAGCGGGAGAGATACAGGATTCTCCGGTAACGGCTGTAAAGCAGCGCTGAGCTCACAAACGCTGCCTTTATCAAGCATTAACGTTACATGCAAAATGAAATGAAAATTAAATCGAAAATTTTCTAAATACAGTCGGTTTCCTTCTGAAATACAGTGATATAAAAACACCCGCATCGGTTTTTGATTTTGAAATGTGCAGTGCTCATGTTTATTCAATGAATTCAAAGCCTTTTGGAAAATCTTTTTGTGGCGGTCAGTTTTGATATTGTGGCGGCCCGCCACAAATATATCAATGTGTGGGAAACCCTGAAGCTTCAGTACTCATTATTCACTGTAATTACATAGAAGAAAAAAAACCTTCACCACTAATAACAAACTGTTTCCACTTGGGTGAATGACAAATTGCTTCTCACCTTCAGTCTCCGAACCATCTCCTCCTTGGAGATCTTATCGGAGATCTCCTTCACCCCCGGCGGGTAGGTGATTTTGCCATCCGTGGCTCGATTCTTGGAGTGAGCCATGCTCTCCAATCAATGCTCGCTGCAAACGTGTCCCCAAAAAAAAAAAAAAGAGGAAGAAAAAAAAACCTTGAATGTGTCAGCGCAAAATTTTTACAAATGAACAAGAAATTTCTATCAATTACTCTTTTGGAAAAGAATGTGCTGATAAAGAAATGATCCAATGGACCCTTAATATGGATTTGACTTTGACTATAAAACCCTCTAAAACTCATTTTAGAAAGAGCAGTCTTATGCATTTGCCAGAGACACATTTCAATTCAAAGAAAAGCTATACTTTAAATTCAAGTTGATGTGCACAGAGGTTTTACCACTTAAACTAAAACACAACGCCCACATGTGAATTACAATAACAAGCCCAATCAAGACAGACAAGACAAAAATGCTAATTAAAACAACTGCATAATAAGTGTTGCACAATAATCAGCTGTAATTCATAGTTATAATCAGCTAAATTAATCCTACTGCCATAAAAATGAAGTAAGAAAGACCCCAAGAAATCCTTCATCGACAGAAAATTAGAGCAGGGTGTATTGAAGGGCTTTTACATTTATATGTACATTTATATACATTTTTAATGAGAAATATACAAATAGGCATCGATCATTCACAATAAGATCTATAATTAGAATTTTACAAATTAGGTCCTTTTTTATTTCATGCAGACTTTTAAAAAAATCTCTCTTAAAAAAATTATAGTAATCTTTTTTATCTGCAATAATATGTGGAAATATATTAAAAAAGTGGTTTTTTAAATAATGAATTAATATTATATATTAGTAATATGTTTTTCAATTGTTAATATTCGTGTTGCGTGTGTTTATATGTATGTGTAACGTTACACACTATATATATATATATATATATATGTGTGTGTGTGTGTGTGTGTGTGTGTGTGTACACATCCACACAAACACACACAACATGCATATTAACAATTAAAAAACATATTACTAATTCATTATTTAATAACTACTTTGACTTTGATGTATTTCATGTGGTCTTTAAATACGCAGTAGATTCAGAAATTAGTCAAAACGCAAATAAACGCTTTACAGGTGCTTCGTATTAACGTTACCCCTAAGAGCGATCCATGAAAGTTATTACGCCACAATTACGCAAGAAATTAATAATGCAAGGTGAGGTGAAATTAGCTGTCATTTCGAAGCAGGTTCAACACAGTGCAAGTGCTTCACAATCGCCAAACGCGTACAGCATTTTACAACACCTCTATGCGTGCGATTAGTAAACAATGCATCGCCTTTCCAGCTAACGTTATTTACAGACACCATTACAGCCTTACAAAGCTTTTGCTCGGGAAAAAAGAGAGGCTTACACTCTGACAGCAGGCTGACTTTCTCAACTGATGTCTTCGTGCAGCTCAACCAGGACAAAATACAGTTTTGATCACACAGCAGCTGTCATTTCATTCCTTTTACAGTGGTTTATCCCATAGAAACCGGGATAACACCCCTTAAGGGGGTGTTTACAAGCTAAAATTCAGTGCACACCACTAACAGCTCCTCTGTTACTAACGTTATCCAGATCCAATGCACAACAGCACGTCCCATCTCAATGTGCAATGGACCAAATTAACCACAAGAAAAAAATGAATGCAAACTACAGCAGTAGAATCTGAAATACGGTTTGAATCGGATTTTTAAAAAACAGGGCTAAAGCGGTTTACGAGCAGCTAAGCTAAGCTAACAGAGCTAAACACAAACACTCATATGCATGTAACGTTACACACACGAGGCTCCAGGAAAGTGCACGGCCCTCTTCTGCAATGAAAACGGCCACGAAAACACACGTTACACGTAAACCAACAACAACTGTCATTGCAATCTGCGTTTTGAGTAGACAATTTGGCGAGAAAGAGCGTCCGATATCCTCGCATGGGTTAACAGAAGAATAGAAAACCAACCGCCGAAAAAAGAAAAAGCACCTACTGAAACAGCCACGAAATAATAATTCCAATTAACGGACTCCATTCGGCGCGGGTGGATTCCACATGCTTGCGGTTTGAATTCAAACGGACGTTTAACTTACCTTATTGGAAAAAGTGCGCGCTCCACTCGCTTCTCCCACCGCTGTGATCCTCCTGTCGGCTTCAAAATGGCGCCAATTTGTCCCTATCTACACCAGTCAGTGCAGCTCCGCTCAATACAGATCCTTCACTTCCCTCCTCCGCTCGAGTTTATTTATTTAAAGGCATGACTGTATTTCTCGTGGCTATATTAGCGGTTTGGGTTTGGAGAAAGAAATAAACTGCTATAATAATGATGTAAATGGCTTGTGTATAAACGAGCGTTTCTGTTCAGTCGCTAGCGGGTTGGATTGTGGTGCAACAGTGACACCTAGAGGCCATGAGGAGCGTGACAGCGGGTCTCCGCCTTTATATAGTTACAATGGCTGGATAAAGCACTGCACCAGTGTAAAATAACTGAAATACAATAGAAATATTAGATGAAATATTCTCACTTTGAAGACTTCGGAAATGTTACCGTAAATAAGTTGAGGTTGAGGTAAAGCTACTAAACCGGAACTAAAATTAATTAAAGCTATATAGAAATATTAAAAATGACAAAAAGCACATACCAAGATTACTAAAATTGTAATTAAACTGGAAAATATAAAAACAAAACAAAAAAATCTAAATAATAAATTCTCCTTATAAATAATATTGTGCTGGGGTCATTTTTAAATCAAAAAAATTAAACCGTTTTTAAAAGTCAAGGATTCACCATAAAAAGAACATGATAACATGATAAAGTAATTTTGCTTTTAATAATGTGCTTTTGTCATTTCTTATAATTGTCTATTAAGCTTTATCTATTTTTGGCAATTTTAATACTTCAATTTGAAATTTTTTAAAAATGCTGCTTTGGGAACTGTTTTCCAACAAATTAAAATATTAAATTACGTGAAATGTGGTTAAAAAGAAAAAGAAAAAGACAGAATCCTTTTAATCGGCCCACACTGAAAAGCACCCAAGTGTAGAAATTTCCATTTTATTTAAAACAAATCAACATTTATTTAACAAAAAATTTAAAATAATCAGCACTTCAAAAACTTGATTAGAACATGAGCCATCAACAATGTACCGCACCAGCATATTCATAAAATATAAACCCTGAGATTAGATCAGTGTCTAGTAGACTGAGCTGCCGGTCTTTTGGAAAATAATAAAAAAAAAAAAAAAAAATATTACAGAGAATGTTTTTTTTTTTTTTTATGCTCCTAGTTCAGCATGTCACTACAGATATTATTTTTTTATTTGGTCTTCCATCTGGAAGCTCTGCATTAATTTTATGAGTCAGACTGTCTAAATGTCAAAGGATTTATCAGACTCCAATGGTCTTATCCTAACAATGTTTCAATGTGGTCATTTACAATGGACAAAACCAGAACAGCAAAGAACACTTTCATATGTGCACTGTGCACTAAGCAAAATTACAGAAAATACAAAAGAAAGTGATACTATTTAAACAGACATTCTCTTATTTTTGTAAAATGTTTTTAGTATTTCAAATAGATATGCCAATGGTCATTAAAACATTAAAATCACAATAAAATCATTAAAAACATCTTTAGCTGCATCAATATGTATGAAAATAATTTTATATTTATATATATATATATATATATATATATATATATATACAATTATATATATATATATATATATATATATATATATATACACTATCAATAAGAATGATAACATGGCAATTAGGGGTGTGCCCGAAGCCGAATACCTTATTCGAAAAGCACAGATAATGGCTTCAAAAATGAATAACAGATAACGAATAGCTCTGCCCGAATATTCGGCTGAGGCTGCAGCACAGTCTGGTGTTTGCTAGATTCACAGGTGAGCCAGGGGATCAGCACAATATTTTACACAGACCTCTAAATTCACTCAGTGAGTGTGTGAAGTGAATGAACGTAAATTTTATGAATTAAAAGAGCGCAAATCATACACCGCATTGCTATTGTCACGCGTGCATCTCTCAGAAATCAGAGCTTGGCAAGAGCAGGCCTAATATTACCTAAAATATTACATCATACATGTTCTACTATTTGTGTATATATAAAAGGCAATGATTTAAACCTTACAGGCTACGATATGATACACGAAAGAATAAGCACAGCGCGATTGCCAATCAAACAGCCGCGTTGCCGTCTCTGCGCATTTCCATCTCTCAAAAACCAAACCAGCTCTCTGTCTAGAGTATAGGCTAATAATCAACTTAAATAAAGATACATTTTCTACTAAGCCTACATGTTTGCTTCCTTAACTTTTGCTGGTTTGCATGGCATGTGCACATTTGTTTAGTGAAGTTAAAAAAAAGACTCGTTTAAATAGTTCTGCATAATGAAATGTTAACCTTGAATTAATTCATTCACTTAAATGTTTGTCATAAAATTATTAATTTGATATTTAAGAACAATGAATAGAAAAAAAAAAGAAAAGAAAAAAAATACACAGAAATATACAAAAAGAAAAGAAAAAAAGGGACATATTTTTCCATACTCTGTTCTCTTTTTTCCCCATAGGTTTTCCAGACCTGCGCATTAAGTGAAATACTTTTTTTAAACGCAGGAACCAGTGAGCCAAAGGAATTCATGTTGTTTTACATAATCCTCTAAAATTACAACACAGTAACAAGTGTGTGAAGTAGCTAAATGAGTTAATAAAATAACAGTGTTGCAGTTGCCTTTTTCCATGCATTTCCTGGAAATTACTTAAATCATTTTCCATATTTCTAAATTGCGTAGGAACCCTTACTGTTTTAATTTAGATACTTAAATATCTATTTATTGGATCATGAAAGGTCCCCAAGCTGGGACTCAAACTCACGTTGCTCGAAGCACAACCGCACTGTATCTCGAAGCACCGCCTATACAAGGAAATCGGCTCCAACTGTTAGAAGATGTTTAAATAGGCTAAATGTTATAATCATAAAAAAATATATATTATTTTAGTTAAACACTGCATATCTGTTCAGTTCTGGTTCAAGCTCTGCCTACTTCCGGTATTATCCGAATACAGATACAGATACAAATAATTTTGTGATTGATACAGATACAAATACAGATACAAATACTGGCTTCGCTGCACACCCCTAATGGCAATATTTCTAATTCAAGAACAGCTAAATATCATTGGTTCTCTGTTAATTGCCTTTCTTTTTATGGGGAGGCACCACAGAATTCATCACAATGTCAACATTCACCGGCCGCTCGAAACCATCCAGCATCTTTGCTATTGTTTCTCGAGGGACTCCGTGCTTGTTCCTCCTGTTGATTAAATTAATAGACAGGAAATTACCAGGACAGTCAAGCTCTATTAGACTGCTAAACCAAGCCAGTTGAAAATAAAACATATAAATGAAAATAGCAATGGCTCTTAATCTGACCAGAGTCCGCTGGACTTATTCATAGGGATATGAAAGATACTTACTGATCCTAGACTAAAAAACATTTTATCCACTTACTCACAACTGAAATCTTTACCTCTGTACCATAAGCCAAAACCTGATCCAAAGTCAATAGTGTTCCTCATTCAGTGATTAATAAAAGTCACTGTGTTCCTGAGAACCAAAACTATAAACAGACTTACTTTTCTAACTGGGCAGGATCATATTTCCAGCGGGTATCTGGCTCAAGAAAGTCCACTCTGTATCCATTGTCTAAAGCCTGTGTGAAATAAAGTAAATGAATAAAAATGTGTTACTAATTAGTAGTTCATTTAGCAAATAGCTGGAGAAATCCTTGCATTGTAATGCAAATCTCTGAATGCAAACATATGGAAATGATCTAAAGCACAGCTAATAAAACTTTCAGCCAGTGTTCACAGCCAATCTAAAGCCTCACTTGCATTTCACAAAAATATTCCAATCCCAGGCATTATTTAAAGATGCATACTCACCATTTGAACATAAGGCTTCATTTCCCAGGCTTTAACATTAGTGTTGTCGATGATAACAGGTGATCGGCCCTCCGACATCGCTTGTTCAGCTTAGAAATGACAAAGCCATAAAGAATTAGTATCAAATCTCAGAAAAAAAAAATGTCAAGAAAAAGTCCTGGTCATATTTGACCCCAAAAGCAAAACAAAAAAAAATTAAGAAAATAAAAAAAATAAAAAAAAGATATATTAGGATTCTTTAGATTGTTTTGTACTAAAACATTGTTTTCATGAAAATTAAGCAAATTAATATATGCCATTTCTCTTTAATTTAATGCATATAAATCCTATTTTTATAATTAGAATTGAATTATATGTATTTATACATCATTGATGTGTTTGATAAATAAAATAACGAAATGTTTATTTTTTTTTCTTGTTTAACTGTAATGATGAAAACTGTAGTAGTGAAAATAACTGCATTAAAGCATTACGAATCAAGTGAATCACCACTGAAAATAATTATAAAAAGAAATCTCCAAAAACAGGGTTCATTTACTTAATTTAATCCATTAAAACATATTTAACTTATTTATTTTGGGCTGAAATATGACCTGGAGTCTCCCAACTAATGTCAAATTACATATTTGATAAATACATATTTAATAAATACATAAAATAAAATGTATATATGACTTATAACCTAGACATGTTAAAATCACACACACACATACTATATTTGTATAATAATTTATATAAATATAAATTTCATCCTAAATTGTAGGATGAAAACTTTCTAGTGTCCCAGATGTAACTTAGCCTGTCCTCACCTCTCTTCTGATTCCAGTCATGTGCATCCCCAAGCAGAGCAGAATCATACACATATCTGTTGTCTTGGAAAAAGTAGTCATCTGTGCTCAGTATTACTCCGTTGGGACCAGTGGACAGGAGCTCTCTGAGAGACATACAGTGCAATATCAGATCTCTATTTCTCTGCTTACCTAAACTAATCAAAACATGCCATTGGGACAATTTTAGCACAACTTAACCAATCAGTACAAGCATTGCTTATAATATGTCTTCAATATCCAATCAAACATTTGAGCACTAACGTGGTGCAGAAACATCAATAAGGTCTTGTCTCTACATATTGAGTTTCGCTCACCTGGCCAAAGTGGATTTTCCAGATCCTGGGACTCCTCTCAACAGTATGAGCACTAAAGCAGTGTTATTATAACACTGATATCGGTCCTTTTCATGATAATGCTGCTCCCCGTGTAATGAAGATGTTTCATATTCCTCAGAGAATCCAGGATGCTCATGTGACTGGAAACCCCTGTTTCGTTCATGCCATCTGTTTAAAGGTAATGGTGGTCCTTCCCATGGACCCCAGCTGTTGTTGTTGGCATGGAAACCGTGGAAGATGCTCCCCTGAGGTCCCATGTCTGGAGGATACATGACAGCCCCTCCAGAGTTTGGGGGAGGGAAGAACTGCACCCTTGGGTCTAGAGGAACCCATGGTGGAGGAGGATCCCACGGCTTTGGATATCCTCCTCTACCAAAGTCATCCGTATTGCGTTGTAAGTGAGGTCTCCATCTCTTCTGCTCTTTTTGGTTGCGTTCGTGTGGATCTGGGTAAGGTCTATAGGCTCTGCCATGATCAGTTACGACAACAGGATTGACTGTATTGTAAGGTTGGTCGCTTCTGGGCTTGTTGGAAGGATGGAGCTCATGCTGGTCAACCGGTGTGGTGTCAGCACTCACGTCAACCTTATCGACTTCCTCAAGCTCTTTGTAAAATTCACAAAGCTCCTGCTCAATAAATGGCTTGGGACGACACACCGGCCCAATAAATGAAGCACTAGTAATACCCAACTCTCCAATGACCCGTTCTCTTTCTGTTTGGCTTGTGTTCCCAGTTGAACATGTGTTGGTAACTTCTGTCTGTATTTGTGTTGAACGATCCAGTTCCCCACCATCTGGATTCACATCCTGTTGAGTCCTGAAATGACTTCCATCAGGTAAAAAAGCTAATTCAGTCCGATTGTTTGTCTGGTTGTTGGATGATTTAGTTACTGGTGTCACCGAGACACCATCTGAGAGAGTTTGTGGCGTGGTTTCATATCTTTCCTCTACATTTCCACCATCAGGCGGAGAAGTAGACTCAGTGGCATTGACATTTGGCATCTATAAAGAATAATAAAACCACACAATGACTTACACCACATAGTAAAGCAACACATTATGTAAACTCGTTAATTCATTTTTGTACAAATGTGAACGGAATAGTCAGGCCAACCGTTTATTAGGCATTACAAGTTAGTCATAAGATTGTACAGACGTTTATATCTGTCTGTTGACTGCCATCTTTTACTAGTTTACAAAATAGTATTTAAAATGACGGAAGGCTTTTCTATACACAATGAGGTTCAAGTTTCAGTACCCAACGTTATATATTTTAAGCTTGAAATTTTATTAAATCTATCAAGTAACGGTGAAAAGCTTTACCTGACGGGTTAAAAACTTGTGAACGCTATGTTCTGGTTAATCAAACGTTCATCATCGACATATCTGGTAATAACCTAGCGAGAAGCCAAGCACCTAGACACGCAACACCACAAAAGGGAAGTAAGAGAATTCAAAATAAAAGTCTCCTAAAATAAAAGTCTCCTAAAATAAAAATCTCCTAAAATAAAATAAAATAAAATAAAATAAAATAAAATAAAATAAAATAAAATGTTTCTGAAAGAAGTATCTCATGCTTATCAAAACTGCATCACAAATACATTTAAAAACATTAATACTGTGAATTATTGTTAACTTAATATTTAAATAACATTTTTACATTTTCCTTTTTTTCACCCCTGATATGGAAAAGCTGACTTTTTAGCATATGTTACAGTCTTCACTATCAAATGATCCTTCAGAAACCATTCTATTATGCTGATTTGCTGCTCTAAAACAATATTAAAAACAGTTCATATTTTTGTGGAAACCATGATAAATTTTTTTTGTTTGTTTTGTTTTGTTTCAGGATTCTTTGATGAATATAAAGATTAAAGGAACAGCATTTATTTGTAATAAAAATACTTTTGTTACATTATAAATGCCTTTACTGTTGATCTAATCACTGGGTCCTTGATGAATAAAAGTATTTTACGTGATATGAAATAATATAAATATAGCTTATGTTGTAATTTACATTCCTGTGCATGTTTCAGTGAACTGTTAGGATGTCAACAAAAATAGTATAATTACAAATTTCACTTAAACAATAAGTGAAAACTCAACGTGCTTAAAGGGTTACTCCACCGCAAAATGAAAATTTTGTCATTATTCACTTACCCCCATGTTGTTCCAAACCCGTAAAAGCTTTGTTCGTCTTAGGAACACAATTTAAGATATTTTGGATGAAAACCAGTAATTTAGGCTTGATATTGTCCAATAGACTGCCAAATAAATAACAGTGTCAAGGTCCAGGAAAGTATGAAAAGCATCGTCAGAATAGTCCATCTGCCATCAGTGATTCAACTGATTCAAGTGATTGAATCACTGATGGCAGATGGACTATTCTGACAATGTTTTTCATACTTTTATGGACCTTGACACTGTTATTTATTTGGCAGTCTATGGGACAGTCTCTAGCCTACCGGTTTTCATCCAAAATATCTTAAATTGTGTTCCGAAGACGAACAAAGCTTTTACGGGTTTGGAACGACATGGGGGTAAGTGAATAATGACAAAATTTTCATTTTGGGATGGAGTATCCCTTTAACCACAGAATGTGTCAGTTTCCACTTAGATCCTCTTATGTGAAGAAGCATAAAGTTTGAGTCCTAAATAACTGCCAAAACCATATTTTGTATTGAAGGCTGATTTAACATACATATAAAATACACATTGGAAATATGCATCAGGAATTGGAATCTTCAGATCCTCTTGTAGCAGAGATTGCTGGTAAACCACTGGAACTAAACCAAAACTGCCTTTGAGTATACATGCATTTCTGTCCTTTTCAAGCTGTTTGGGGTTCATTTCCATCTATACTGTGGTATGATTGCAAACACATGATAATTACAGATGAGTGTAGTATCTTTTTATTCCTTTTTTCCATAACTTGTTTTATTTGTTACAAAGGAATGGCTTGTTTTATTATATTTTAATGAGTAAAACTGCTTTGCTAGCTGAAATATCCACCCTTTAACTAAATACTGAATATAGACTTGGAAATTTTAACTTCTTCTCAAATTCATCTTCATTTTTGATGACCCTCAAAATACTGTTTTCCTATGAAATCCCCATCTTTGCTCTCTGTCAAAACAGGATAAGTTTGCAGGCACATATGCAAACATATGTGGTTATATGTGGGTTTGAACTGAAATCCCCTGTAAACACTGCAGGCAGCCAAACACCATGACTGGTGAGAGTAATTCAGAGCAGCTTTTGAGAATGTTTTCAGTCATCTCACCGCCAAAAGCATTTAATCTAGTCACAGATACCATCAACAGGGTCAGATGCTATAGGAAAAGAGAATAAAAACAAAACATGATGTGTCCATAGTTTGACCCAGAACCATGAAGGAATGGTTTTCATGTGTTATTTAGTCATGGAAGACACATATTATTTTTTCTTTTCTTTTTACACTGATGATGAATTGTTATTATGCACACTTTACATGTTTTTTTTTTTTTTTTTTTAATTTTGCTGATTGTAAGTACAGTCTGTTTATTTAGTTGCATACTCTATTTTATATTCAATTCCTCTATGTGTTCATTTTAATATCTTTTACTTATTCACTGTATTTATTCATTCATACTAACAACTCACCCAAAATATTCATAAGAACTTTTCTGTTTGTGCATTTATTTATTTATTTATTAGACAGTGGCATTAAAGAGTTCATAACACAGTTACACACTTTCTTCGATTCCCACTGGATGCATATGCATAATCATAATCATCCAGAAATTAATTTTACCAAAATATCCCAGACATGATTCCTGAATCATGGTCTATAAATACTTTTTAAAAGAATGGAGAATTTCTACTGATTTACCAGCTCAGTAGTTGAAAACTCAACTGAAAATGAAGGCTAATTGTCACAGCAGTTGATAATTATTGACAGTTTATGGCCACATTATAAGCGCTCAACAGTTGAGTATGGAGTTGGCCCTCATGATGCGCATGACTTTCCGAGAGCTGTAACTGTATTCAAACTGAATGTGCTCATGATAGAAGTACAAATATCCTGTTAAAAAAATAGAAACAACAGTTATTTTAATTCAAGCATTCATGCTTTGTTGAATCAGTTAAAATAAATTAATTGACACAATAAGAAAGTTATGCAACATTATTAATTTACACATACCATAATGATATGCAACAGCATCCACTTCGTCTCCTATTCCAGGAAAGTCGTTCTCAATGGATCGTGGGTATCCACTGTCCATGGTGCCTTTCTCTTCATCATAACTGAAGTTGAGATGCAGCTAACATTAGCTTCTGGCATTTTATTGAGTGTTGGATTTGCTTATAGGTTCAAAATACTCAAAATGCAATTAAATATTTGGACATTTTAGGGGTTTTTTTCCCCACAAGATTATAACATACCTCCAGTATTCTTCATCTACGAAAAGTAGAGTCTTGCCCGTGTCTCGGATGTTAACTGCTGCATCTATTTTGCGGACAGTCTTCGGGAGGCCAAGCTTGTGGATGTATTTTGGATAGCCCTCAACCAGATTGTAGCCATTGAGAGCCCACATTTGGATACCTATAATATTTTTCAGTTATAAAAATATTCAAGATAATTTAACTCAGAAATGTATCTGTAGGTGTTGTACTGTTATTTTTAAGTAAAACTAAAATAACTAAAACATTTCGTTTAGTGAGATAAAGACGAGATAAAATAAATATAAATTGCATATTAAAAACAAACATAAAACTTACAGTATTTGTTAATATTTTAAATTAGCCTTTAATTTTATATTTTGTTCTAACTTTAATTTTAGTTACAGTTTTAGTAATTTTGTTGTTTTTGTTTTCGCCATTTATATATTTTTTTCTTAAACATGTCTATATCGTTTTTATTAAGTTAGATTTATAGTTTACATTTATTTTTAGTTCTTTTAGTACTTAAGAACTTTAGAACTTAAAACTTAATGAAAATGAGAAATGTTACCATGGTAACTAACTGAAAAAAAAAGTTTAAGTTGAAGTCAGGGTTTTATCATTAATTAAAGCTAAAACCATAGAAAATGTCACTACTTGAAATAAAATAAACTTCATAAATGAAATTAAATGTTTCTAAGGCAACATTTCTTCTTTTACAGTAAGTACTAAAAAACAAAATACATAAAAAAAGAACATGACAAAAACACACAACATAATTACTAACTAACTCTTTAACTAAAATTAAATTGAAAACAGAAAATATGAAAATAAAATCTAATTTAAAATATGAATAAGTACTATATTAGTAGAAAACTATATATATGTATGTATTAAACATATTTTATCTTTGCAAAAAAAAGATCAAATAACATGATTTACAATTTGATTAAAATTTAAAAACTAACCACTGAATATGATGACAATATCTTTCTCTGCGTTCTCGTAGGCAGCATCTACTTGGTTTGGTAATTCAGGCCAGGTACTTTTAATGAGAGTTTGTTCAGGCTCAGGCATTTGTGGATGTAGTCGCCAGTAAAACCTGCCAACAATAACAAAAAAAGGAACCATATATAGGATATAATACATTATACAACAGTTAAAAATGTGGTGGTGCAGTCAAGGCAATTTTTATCACAACAATGAACCGTGAACTATTTTTGCACCTGTCTTTGAAAATGATTGTCTCTCCACGGAGTTCAGTGATGGCATCAAAACTCAGTTCAGGGTCACACTTGGTTGGAGCGTCTGGTTTAGGCTTGACTCTTCCATGGTCTGGGTTTTCACCTCAATTAACCCAAAAACAAAGGCTGAATCAGGACTATGAAGCTTTTTGGAATGATCTTTTGTTCAAAATTATATATTACTCACCATAGAGAGATTGGATTCCCTTAATGTCATCCTCAGACAGAGGGTAACCCTTGCCGTAGGAGTACACTGGGTACATCAGTGACCCTGGATCAGAGGAATGGGCCATACCGAGAGCATGACCGAACTCATGGGCCGCAACCAAGAACAGATTGAATGCTGCAAAAAACATGGTAAAGATTACTATATGATTTGAAATCAAACCTTTATACACTACCTTTTTTTCACTTATAATCAGCAAGGACACATTACATTGATCAAAAATGACAGTGAAGACATTTATAATTTTACAAAAGATTTTCAAATAAATGCCTTTCTAACTTCAGCACCAAATCAGCACATTAGAATGATTTCTGAAGGATCATGTGACACTGAAGACTGGAGTAATGATGCTGAAAATTCAGCTTTGCATCACAGGAATAAATTATATTTCAAAATGTATTAAAATAGGAAAAATAGCTATTTTAAAATGCAATAATACTTAACTATATTGGTGTGTTTACTGTATTTTTGATCGAATAAATTCAGCCTTTGTGAGCAAAAGAGGCTTCTTTCAAAAATATAACAAAATTAAAAAAGCAGTTTTTACTGTGAAAGTCTTTGGTCCATGTTTCATCCTCATCAAAGTGTGTATCACCACCAATGCCGTTTCCAGGCGGATAAGCATGAGCAAGAAGTCCCTCAGGTCCATCAAACGGGTTGAAGTCTCCATGTTCTGTCATTTGCATACAAAAAAAAAGGATGGTGATTGACAGAAAGAGAACCAGAAATAAATATCCTGCATTTTATTCTCCACTTCAATAAAAAATCTTAATGCTAATACCTTTTGCTCCAAAGCTGATCATGATATCAGCATTCCCCTCATACAGTTTCTTAAACCTCAGTGGAGTCACCCTGCTCCAGACATTAAAAGCATTTCGAACGGCTTTGTCCACATCCGCCTTCCTCAGGTCAGGAGTATAGTTCAGAATCCTGTGAATAAAAGACGTATTTTGAAAACAAAACTGCCTCTTTTTACCTTATTCAATACTTTAATGTACAAACACAAACCTGAAGGTCACATTTGTGTTTTTCCATTTGAGGTCTCGAGGAAAGTGATTATATTCAGCCACATCTGGAACTCCACAGCGAGCCATTTCCATGACCTCCAAGGTGTTGTCGTCCAGCTTTCCTGTCACTTCCAACCGGAAAAAAGCTTGCATCTCTCGAATCTTCTGGTGCATGAGATCAGATGCTTTTCGTTCTCCCTGGAGACCAGCTGGCATGTCATAGTACCTTCGAAGATATTTCTACAAAATACATATGAAACATTTAAAAACAGTTATCTTTTATCCTTTTAAAAACATTTTTAAAGAAAAAAAATAAAAGCTCTTCATACCTCTGCTAATAACAATTTGTCTTTCTCTTCATTTGCAATAGGTTTTGCTAAAGTGTGTGCAGCAATCACCAGCAATACCACAGCTGTGAGCTCCATGTTGACCGGATGATGTTCTGCTCAGTCTGACTGGGATCTTTATAGTGCTCTCTCCTGTCAAAAATTGTTTGTGATTCATGAAAAAAAAGTACCTTGGCCAATCCGCCACTTCCTCTAACCACACAGCCTGCAGAATGTGGTTAAAAACTGCTTTTAGGACACCTGAGTGAGCAATGATATCACTGCTGTAGTGCTACTTTTGGCTGCAAGTGATTTGTTGACTCATTTTGGTAAAGGACATGAGTAATGAAAGGTTATAAAGCCATGTTAGTACTTCTTGTTTTGATTTTTCTTGTGTGATTTTAGAGTTTTAGAAGCCCTTATAGCACAACATACCTCTGAGACTTGCTCATGTGTGATTTAAAAAAACACACAAGAAATCTATTTTTAGGCCTAAATGGTGACAAGCCTTGATGCCAACTCTACTGGCTTAATATCAAGGTGACTATTAATATTTCCAGACTTCTGGATTATGAATCATAGCCATTCAGTTTTGACTAAGACCTGGCATATGACTTCTAAACCTGTACAGACGTTAGGAAATTTAGCAGCTATAGGGTCTAAAGTACACACAGAAACTAAAACGAGTCTTGTCAACAAATCTTTCACAATTACCAGTAAATAGCATTGCCGGTGATTTATCAAAATGAATTATGATAAAAACTATTACTGTTAAAACGTTTGGAAAGACATTCATTATTTTATTCAGCTTTGCCATAAATTAGATTTTTAAAAATATCACAATATCTTAAAATATATTAAACAGTTACTGTATTTTAAATTGTACTAATATAATATAATATAATATAATATAATATATATATATAATATAATATAATATAATCTATATAATATAATATATATAATATAATATAATATAATATATAATATAATATAATAATATTAGTTTTTACTTTATTTTTGCACACACTCTCTAAAGGTCCAAGATCATGTAATTCTCACAACTCACAAAACTCTTTTGTGGAGTTTTGTCTACTGATTTTTTTTTATTTTTATTTTTTGGAAAGATGTTTCGTCGGCTGAACCATCGGTATGTTATTAAACAACACATTTACAACCCACTGAATGCAGAGTACTTCTATTCCTCACAGCCCCATTTTCATTCCTGTCAAAAAGTGACTAAGGTCAATTGGTTAAAAGGTCAAAAGCTGCTTTGACACAACCAGTATTGTATAAAGCGCTATACAAATAAATGTGACTTGACTTGACATGACTTGACTTGTTTGATTAAAAAATGCTTTGCATGTTTTGCACAGCTGTTAGGGGCTTTTTTGCAGTTTTGCAGCATCATCACATACAAAAACATAGTCACTCTGTTGGTTTTCCTGTGGTGCAGCCTGAACCCAGGTAAAATGTGCAAAGAAAACACACTGTACATGAATAACTGTTAATATTCAATTCATATTTTTTCCCATATTTTGTTTGTCTGTACATTTATTTAAACATTAACTTGTATTAAGAAAACAAAATAGCATTAAGTGTATTATTAGGTCCAAAGGTGCAAAGAGCAAAATATCTTCAGGGCTACAAGTGTAGGCATGTCCTCTTAATGGCAGCTGTCCCCGAAATAACACAGTAATAAAGTGAGAGAATTCTTAAAATGTGACTTTGCTACTCTACACCTCTGTAAAGTACACATTATTAAACAGACAAGTGTCTAGTTTTCTAATAACACAGGTTTTACAGAAGGTTTGTAAATAAAACCACTGCTCAAAAGCACTTGAGACTTAACGCTTCAAAATATGTGATACACTATTGTTTTTAAGTAGTCACAATCAGGCAGGTATGTAAAAAAAATGAGCACTGTGGGCATTATATTATCTCTCTTTTTTTCTGCCAGCTGCACAACAGAATAAAATCTTGAGTGAACAGTGGGAATGTGAATGTTAATTTAATTTCAGTCAAATATTTTGAGCGGAATGGTTTAAGCAACGTTTTGTTTTGTTTTTTTTACTTGAAATATCAGTTTTAAATTCTCATGGATCACTGACTTCTAATGAAGTGAATGGTATCTGTATCACCCCCCAACAAATGTCTGATCTGGGAGTAAGTTTGGTGAGCGGGTAAGAAATTCCATGAAAGTCTCAAATATACACAATTTGCTTTAAACAGACTGAACTAAATTGAACGTAATTCAAGTCTACCTGAGGCCAAAATCTACAGGCTCTATTTCAACAAAGGAGATACAATTAACACCTGTTGTCAACAAGATGATGGGCATCAGTCAGATCCAGGAGCTGAGATCATATACTTCAGCGGAAAATGTAAAACCCTCATATCTTGCCTTGAGGTCTATATTTATTTATTCTCTCAATCTTTACGATAAAACGCTAAGAATACATTATGATACTCTCTGTCTCTAAAATCTGTGGATGTAAATGACCTGATGTCTATGATGCAATACATTACAATACATTTTTCAAAATTAACAATGATGGCATCTTAGAATTGCTGAAAAAGGAATGAGAGCTATAACAGAACTGTAAATATGTGCAAATAGGCTGAATGAGTGTGAATCATGTCAAAATGAGACCATGGGGAACTTCCCAGGTTGAAACTGTGGATCATGTCAGACATCTGCAGGGTTGATGTATGAGGAAGGGGATGTTGAGAGCAGCTGCCAATGTAGGAACCACCCACTTGTGATCAAAATGTTATTTGCTGGATATGATTAAAGGATTAGTTCACTTCCAGAACAAAAACATTGTCTGACTATAACACTATTGCCTGATTTTGTCAACGAAAATAGTTTGAAACAAAGTCACAGTTGAGCAGCTGCACATCTCTAAAAGCAAACACAGCTGTGTTTTGTTTATGAAAAAACGTGCGTTTTTAGTCTGTGATTCATGATTACCCATTCATAATTGCTAAGAATCAGCCATTCCAACGAATCAATTGAAATAATTATTCAGTGATAAAATGTTACCTGCCGCCCCCTACTAGCAGTTTTAGTTTCATTTTTAAAGTATAATTTCAGTCAATACTGTTTTCATATGATTGCTAACTTATTCTTACTTGTTCTAATGCTATTGTTTTAAATGGACATTTTAAAAAGCTTATAAACATTTGAATTTGACATAATAGCTGACATAGCCTAGGGTATTTGTAATAAAATTAAAAAAATGCCATTACTGTAAATCACTTAAGGAGTCAGATGTCACCTCATAATGGTGAGAATATTTTATTTTATTTTTTAATCAGAATTTTTGATTATTGAACAGAAGGTTACTCCTTAATTTTTTGACTGTGCTCCTAATTTTTTTTTAAATCTACGAGTGCTCTTATTAATTAATAAAAAATCTTCAAGACATTACTCAGCAGCAATGAGGTGTTTATTGAAATAACAGAGACGAACAGGTAATTCACATACACAATTTTTACACTCTCTCTCAAAATGGCCATATTTAAGTGGGAAAAAAATCATGTAGTTTGCATCCTTGGGTCATCATATAGCAGTCATTAAACATTTCTATGGTAAAACAGCTGACTAATATTAAAGGGTTCCTATTATGCTTTCTCACTTTTTGAATTTTAGTTCATGTGTAGTGTGTATGTTTGGGCATAAAAAGATCTACAAAATTACAAATCTCAAAGTCCACTCCAAAGGGAGATATTTTGTTTTCAAAAAAATCCCTTTTCAAGAACTACAATGAACGGCTCGTTTGGACTACAGGGTTTGTTTTCCGGGTTTTGTGACATCACAAAGCAGGCCATTAGAATATCATTAAAGGGGTCCTATTATGCTCTTTTACAAGGTCTTGATTTTGTTTTGGGGGTGTACCAGAACAGGCTCTCATACTAGGTTGTTCGAAAAACATATATTTTCCACGTACTTTACATTATTACAACACCTCTCTCCCCAGTCTGCCATGAACAGCTGGAATAGCTCCTGCATCAAATGAATTTCAACAGCTCTGGTGCAGTGGATCAGTGCAAGCATTTCAAATATTTGGGGGGACAGATTTTTTTAATTACTGGGGGGGACTTGTCCGACTGGTGCTTATAAAGACTACAGGTGCGGGGAATCATCTAATAATCAAACTAAACAAGGACAAGAACAAGACCAAATAAGGCAAACCAGGAACTGGAACGCTTGACAAAACAGGTCCAATCCTGACACATAATGGACAAAATATATTTATTTATGAAAAATGTATTTTTAACTAAATAAAATGATGACAATAAATAAATAAAAATAATGAGCAACAGTTAATTTTTTTTACACTGTTTAATTAGGTCCATCTTTCCCAAGTACAAAAAGTACTGAACAAAATTGTTGTTATCTGTATTCTATTTTTTTTAAAATAAATAAATCATGAAGCATGTTTATTATTCAATGTATTGTATTAAACTAAATGCCACTTGTGTCATTTTCTG
>NC_056586.1:21034411-21131825 GCF_018340385.1 Cyprinus carpio
TGAAAAAGAAAGCCAACTTTGCTTTAATTTCTCACTGAATGACGAAATGTAACATCAAGCTATATGGAAAGATAAAACTGTTTGCCAAAGGTTTAAAACATGCAACTTACGGTAACAGAGCCGCTGTATTCTCTATCGATAACAATGGTTAGATTATACACTATGATCTGCAGTAATTTAGTGAATGTCACCACTCTGCTTCCCCGAAATTCATTTTGCACCAGAACATCAAAGGGCACCAGTCCAGGATATGAGATGCAAACCCCAACCAACTGATACACACAGTTACCCTGAAGGGAGAAAATAAGTAACAATGCCATTATTCTCCACAAAGGGTACTTAACCAAACACATGGAATTATTAACAAAAGACTTTTATGCCTATACTACAGAAGCTCTGACGGGAAAGGTTTTTTTTTTTTTTTTTTTTTTGTATAATAATAATTTAAAAAAATCCTATCAGTATTATTTTAGTATAGTATATTATGCATTAATATTTTGAACATATATTGTACTACTATCTTTTATATATTTTTAATATTAATATTAAAACTCTTAGTACTTCAACTTATTTTATTTCAGTTAGTTGCCAAGTAAACATTTCTCATTATTTTATTTATTTATTTATTTGGATCTAATGTTAGTATTTAGTATATTTTATTTTAGCTTCAATTAAATAGCAAAAAAAAAAAAAAAAAAAAAGCTGAAAATCATGTTTGTGGTTACATGAGGGTGGGATACAAAATTTATGTTGAAGAAAAGATATTTAAACCTACACTATGGAAACCATAAAAAGAGTCTATTTCCTAAATTGTTTATTATCTGTGTGAAATGGTGTGGGGGGGGGGGGGGGTATCCAAATGATTTTTCATATTTTCTGCTTTCCCCCTCCATTTTTAATTGTTACATACAGCATAAAATATGTACAAAAAAATTATTGTCAGTAAATTAGTACCTGGAAGTCAAAATAATTCCCATCAAAGGTATAGTAGTGTGGGTCGCCCAGTGCCAAACAGGTGCTTTGGGAGACAGGATAACAGCCCCTAATGCCATTCTCCACCTGGCAGTGCTGTCCTGTCCCACAGCCTCCATCCTGGCATTCTAGATGTCCACCCTCCGTGGAGCAACGACAAAGCCGCTGACAAGCATCATCCGCCCAAAAAGTCTCACCAGCGGGAATGTAGTGTCCATTGTAGGAACAGCCACACTGAGTTGAAGGTACACATTTGGATCCACTCAGAACAAATCCAGGATCACAAGTGCATGTTTCGACACAGGGTAAAGTGCAGTTCAAAGGAGACTTGAGGCCCATGCAGGTCAAAGGGCAAGCGCTACCACAAAATTCATAATGGCTGTTCTCTGGGCATCTGTAAGCTGGAGACAGAGACAAAGACATTAGGTACAATATCAAGCCAAGTATGCTTTGCAAGTGTTTATAAAACTATTACTCACAACAATTGGCTACTTCTCTCCAGTTGGTTAGCTGTATCCCAACACGTTGACATACACTTGCATAGACCTCTAACACCTTACATAAGTAGTTTCTCTGGCCATCTGTCATACAGACATCATACATGCAGTTCTGGGTGTAAATACTTGGGTCAATAACAGAATGACACTGACTGAATGGTGCCATCATTAAGAGTCCACAGTATTTTTCACCCAGCCACTGTCGAAGTGCTTGAGCATCACATCCAGGGCCCCCTTTGTCATCTCTACAGCCCTCATCCAGTGTTAAGTTGTGAACTTTCCAACTCTGTCCAAACGTTGTCACACTGGGAGCCAGGGTGTTTGAAGGCATAGTGAAATCATCATTAGGATCACCATTGAAGTTGCCACAGAGCCCACAGACTTTGTTAATGAAGGGAGTGGGCAGGGAGACCATGAGAAAGTGGTCCCAGTCATACTGCACACTCAGCCCAAAATTAAAAAGGATGGTAATAAAGCTGCCAGACTGGAACATGGACACTCCAACATCATCAAGAACCACAGGAAGGCTCCACAAACTCTGGTCAATCTGCAAAAATCAAAACATAATAATGCATATTAAATGGAAAAATAGCGTCTTACTCATATTTTTTTTTCTGAATTTTGTAAAATAAATAAATAAATAAAACTATAGATTAAAAAAATTGCTCAAAATATGTTTTGTGTTTTTTTCACCATGAAATAAAAATTATTATTATTATAAAAAAATGAATATTGCAGTGCTTATGAGTGTGCAAACAACAGTATTACAACAATCCAATCAATACAACCCTAATTTTTATATTTCAAAATTCTCATTTGAAAAGCCATTTTACGCTTTTAGAAGTAAAGATTGCAAATTCCATTAAATGCTTTTCTAATAATTAAGATTATATATAATAATTAGTTTTATTTGAAAGTTTAAATAATAATACTTTATGATAACATTATTATATGTTTTATAATAATACATTTATTTTTCTTGTTTTAAGCATAAACCTCAGTATTTGTTTTTATCTATGCTGATCTATGCTATTTCCAATGGGTAAGAAATAAACTTTAAGATATAATTTCTGAAAACAACTCTTGATCTGTTATGCATTTTTGATTCTTGTGTAAATTTATTATTTAAAAAATATGTTTACTGTAGATATTTTTACTAAAAATAAGATGAATGGCTTAATATAAAGCTATTATCTTTTATATTATATTGTAGAAGTATTCTTACATGAGATAATGTTTTCAATATTGCAGCAAGTTTTGAATGAGGTTTCTAAAATGTTTAGCACTAAAATTATCTAAATCCATGCAATCACTATTACTTTTTCTTTTTAGAAAAAAAAAAAACAAAAAACAAAAAGGTTTACCCTGACTTTCCCGGGCTCAGAACTTCCAACGCTGATGGTGATATCCCCAATATTCACAGTTACACGTGCCACATACGAGACACTAATGTCGCCACGGTTTTCATTTTTAGCCAGGACCTCAAAAGCAGGAAGACTGTTATTTTCATGGCAGTTCCTGGTGACGACATAAGTGCAAGTGCCCATGAAGTCAAAGTAACGCTGGTCAAATGTGCAGTAGTGAGGGTCACCCATTGCCCAACAGATTCCAAGTGGTTTCTTCACACAGATAGGGAAGAAACCATTCATCTGGCACTCCTCATCCTCACTACAGATGATGCTGAAGCAAGAGCGAGGTGGTGGCAAATCTATTACAAATGGAGAAGATTATACAAGAGATTTTATTTGCTAAAACTGGCTATAACACCACAAATGTTTTTTAAACATAAGGAATCATATGCATAATTGTGCCATACCTGGATTAATGCATGCAGCTGGGGCTCCGTAACCATTCCCTTGCTGTAATCCCACACTATAGACCCCATAAGAAGCATTTGAATGGGTTAATTTGTGCCCAGCTGCCCCAGGTTGGTAAACCAACTCAGTCCAGGAGTACTCACTGTTTTCAATGACCCTCCACTGAAGGTTGCCAGGTAAAGGCGAGCTATCAAAATGAATCCCTGCTTTTTCATTGGTAGGAACAATCAGAAGGGCTCGGTTGTCAAAGCCAGCTATACCGTCAAGTGCGTACGAAGAGCAAAAACGGTTGTTGGGCAGAAGATTCATAAGAAACGGGTCATATATGACACCACGGGATGTTCTCACACCATTAAACAGAAAAAACACCTGGATTCCATTGTCAGCAATGATGTTAAGGCCATTTGGAAACTGGATTTTGTACTCTACAATTCGCCCACGCTGAAGAACGGCAGTTAATGTAGTATGGCCAAATTGAACAGTTATATTTGCTGACTGTGATGCTTGGATATAGATGCTGTCGAACTGGCTCTGGATGCTAAGCGGTGCCACCAGGAAGTGAGTTCCCCAGCTTTGCACCGGCAGGAGTTGCTCATAAACATGATTGCACTTAGAAAAGCGCCACGTGCACATGTGGCCAGAGTACACGGCGACGGGAAGTTGTGAAGAAATGCGGGTTCCTGTTAGGTCCCCTTGGCTTTGAATTTGTGCATTTTCAAAAGGATCCAGCACCACAAGTAGTTTACTGCCAACACCGTACAAGCGGCCTTCAAACCGGACCGCCGCTCGAAGGAACACTTCCACCGTGTTCTGCTCTTTACCATTGACAAGCACAAACTCCTTCAGCATGGATGGAGGGGAGTTGGTGGGAGTGAACACAAAATATTCAGTACCCCATTCACTCATGGGGTAGACCAGAGACGTATCCGCCGTGAATTGTTTTGAGTTTAGTGAGGAAACCGTTATGTCAGCAGATGCCTGAATAAAAACAGTTTTGCGGGACCTCCTGGTGCCAGACAGCTCAATTGTTTTGGGGAGGGTCACAGTGAAGCTCTGACCTGCAGTCAGTTGCACCGCCTGGGTAAAAGTGAGACTGGGCACGCTGACTTTCACCAGGCAATTAGAATTCAGAGAGGTGATATAAAGCTGAAATAGTGGCAGGTCAAAAGGGGATACATAGTTTTGCATGAACGCAGTGGCAAACTCTTGTCCTGCAGATTGAGCCTGGCCGCCATCTTTAAGAGGTTAAGAGAGAAAGACAAAAAATCTACTGTAGAAAAGACATTGGCATTAAATTCCAGTGCATCAAATCTTTCTAATTTAACTTGTCAAATAATAATAATATTTTAAAATTATTCATTTTCATTCATTTTATCAAGTTTATATGACATCTTTTTTATATAAAAAATGTAACATTTCATTAAATAACAATCCAAAAGATAAAGAGCCTTACCCCAAAACAGAAATATCACAAAACAAACCAGTAAAAGTTTTGCTCCCATGATTAGCTGGAAACAAATGTAAGTGAAAATAATGAAGCACCTGTAAATTTCAACATGCATTCTTTCTTCTTCTTCTTCTTCTTTTTTTTTTTATTTAAAATTGCAACAAGCAGAAATAGCACCATCCACTAAATTTGTATTAATCCACTAAACTGTGTGTTTGTGTGTGTGTATGTATATATATATATATATATTCACATGGGTTCTTCCAAAAACTACAAATTACATTTCACATGCTACATTAAAATAACTATTTAATGCTGCTTACCTTCATGGGAATCAAGAATTATACAGTCTATCTTATGCAGCCTTTTAAATACCTATTATCCCAGTCTCCAAAACCAATCAGAGCACTGCCAAGTTTGGAACCTGGAACTGGGGACATGACCTATTTATATACATAAAAGGATCCATTTTCTCCCTCTAGGCATGAATGAACAGTATCAAATTGCAAGATCATTTCCGAGAACATGCAGTCTTCTCAAAACATTTAAAACACTCCTGAGAATGACTGACACAACTTTTCTGAAACAGTATGAGCTTGCGATGGTAAATGATGAAAATTATATGCACCACGTGGGTTTGGTTTTCATAAGCATAAAAATAATAATCATAATAATACTTCAAATTCACCAGCCCAGTAAAACACCTTAAAGCAATCTGTCTCCAGTCAATGATATTTCTAAATGTCAAAAAGCATCTGTCTACACCATTTCCATGTATATTTTCTAACAACTGTTGACTGAATCAGGTTTTCTGTTTCTACCAAAACCTGCAAACAAGTCAGCAGTACAACATTATAATTGGGCTGATAAAACAAGCATAAAGTTTCCTTTTCTAAATTTTGTTTATACCATTTAAAGTGCAGAAAGTTGAATTTGCAATCCAGTTTTTTCCCCTAAAACAACACTAAAAAGTTAGTCTAGCCATATGCAACAGGTTATTACACACTGCCATAATGCCATAAAAAGACAATCCACATGGGCTTTGAGCAGCAGAAAGGCCTCCAACCTTACAAATGCTATTATCAGAGCACACAAGTGACTATGTCAATATTGTAACCATGAAACTTCCTGCCCAGTTAGATGCCGTGTGAACAGATATTCCCAGAGGTGAAACAACAGAGATTTATGATAAAAGAGAGAGAATAGCAAAACACACCTCACAGTGAAGACAGACTGAAGGACTTTCTGTTCATTGACAATGCAGTCCCATGAGTCCAGAGTAACAATGGGATGAACATTACTGTACATCTCACCCCCCCCTTTTAAGGATCAAGCATGGCAAAGCATGTGGCGAATAAAGCATTATGCCAAGCTCAAGAGGACAGCAGCATCCAATTCAGAATGTACAGATTTACCGATAAAGTATCCTCTTATACATTCACTTGCTTGTGTTGCAGCAAGCAACATTAACTCACTCTGCTTCTTTTTCTGCAAAGGTGTTGCAGTCAAAGGTGAGGTAATGAGAGGCCATGCAACAAGCAGGTGGCCTTTTGCTCTTTTCCATGCACCCATCTGAGTTACTACACCTTCCTTCAAAGAGATTTGATGAAAAAATAAATCATATTTATTTTCTCCTGTAGCACTATTTTATTTTTTCATTTAATTGTTTCAAATCATAATATATAACAACAGAATGGGAAAAAAGATAATATAATTAACAAAAATTTTGGAGACAAGCTGTAGTAACCTATTATTCTCTTATTTTCTATTATTATTATTATAATTTTTTTTTTACGTTTTTGAAAGAAGTATTTTATGCTCACCAAGGCTGCATTTATTTGATTGAAAATACAGTAAACCAGTAATATTGTGAAATATTAATGACATTAAAAAAGTCTAATGTGATATATTTTCAAATGTAATTTATTCCTGTGATGTAAAGCTGAATTTTCTGCATCATTACTCCAGTCTTCAGTGTCCCATGAACCTTTAGAAATCTTCTAATATGCTGATTTGCTACAAGAAACATTTCTTATTATCAATGCTGAAAATAGCTGTGCTGCTTGATATTTTTATGGTAATCATGATATTTTTTTAGGATTCTTCAATGAACAGAAATTTTTATTTATTTATTTTATTTTATTTTATTTTATTTATTTATTTATTTTGAAGCTTTTTTTGGAACATTATAATTACATTTAAACGAACTTTTTTTATATATATAAATTTAATGGATCCTTGCTGAAGGAAATTACTTTGAAAAAAATTCTGACCCCAATCTTTTGAATGGTATAGTCTATTATGATTTTAAAAAGCTGGTTCACCTAAATTTTACCTCTGTACTTGAAGGATCTCTGACAGGCAGCACAGCAAAGCTTTGCAGAAAAGAATTAAATGAAAATAAAATAAAACGGACCATCGTATTAATATTACCGAAAAAGTATTTAACACAACGCACACAAAACTACCAGAAATATTTGATAGAAAAAAAGTTTATTTTTAGCTTTCTTTAATTGGTATTTAATTATATGTAATATCTCATAGTTAAAAAGAAGGCATTTGCAGAAGGCTGTGCAGAAATGTACTATTTCCTTGTACTTACCACTTCCTGTAAAAGTCCTCTGTAGATTTAGATGCATGTGCATCTTCACACGCAGCACTATTGTTCTACAGAGAAAGCATCTTTCTCTGACCTTTCTAAACTCATGCACAAAAAATTGCATGCAATGACTTATCAACAGCTCTGGGTTTACCACAGCTTAATGTCACTGGAAGGATCGGTGGGTGAGTGAGGAAAGCACATTATTATTAATAAATAAATGTGTTTTGTTGATGCTATTGCTTATCAGAGCTAATAACCAAAAGTTCTGAAATAAGTGGTTAAGATTGCAAGTTGCATTCTTATTGGTCTGACTGTGTAAATGCAGTTGCATGTCCAGTGTGGATCTGAATAAAGAGAAAAAGAGGATCAAACATTGATTAATTCACAAAGAATGTGCAATAAGGCAACTTAAAAGACATCAAATACAGCAAGGTACAGTAAACATACAGTTAGGCTATTAAATGTCTTTAAAACTTGTAAATAAAAATCAACAAATATAAATTTTTAGATATTAATCTCTTAACAAGCTCTTAATACATGGTGCAATACTGCCATCTAGTGATTATATAGACCTATCACACTCCATTTACGCCTTATTGGCTGCTCTGTGCATAGCAAATAGTTGCCAAGATGAAATTGCTAATCGAAATACTTGTCGGTCAATAACAGTGGTGCATTAAGAATGCACTGTACAAAGCCACCAGGGCTCAGATCTGAATATAAATAGCCTAAACTCACAGCTTAGCTGCATTTACTCTGCACCATCAATATAATATTATAACACATCCCATAGTGGCTTCCTTTGACATGGTTTCATTTGGCAATATGCCATGCATAAATAGCTCAATATGGTGCAATTAATGCATCAAACTTGCCTCAGTTGCATGAATATGAATGCGGACAGGAAAAAAGCCTTTTCACTCAATGAAGAGGGGAATGAGCTGCTGTATAGTAGGCCAAAATAAGACTGAACTAGTTTAGAACTAATACAAACATAGTATCTACACCATCATTTGTCCAAAAGCCAGGACCGGCCATCACTATATGATAAATAGCCATAATAGACCCGTTGGTTGTGACCTGAAAATGATTTCAAAGACTCTTAAAGGGGAAAAGAAAGCGTTGATGCCTTGCACCAAAACATAGCCAAAACAAAAAAGTTCCTTCAGACAGGAACTCTTGAGATTTTGGTAGTCCGAAAATAAAAAAAGACCTTTATACATATATATATATACACACACACACACACACACACACACACACACACACACACACACACACACACACACACACACACACACACACACACACACACACACACACACACATACATACACAGTACAGTATATAGAAAATCAGATAGGAGTTTAAATGGCAATCAAAAATATTTTTAATACACAAATATTGAAAATATCAACAAATATGAAGGAAGGAATTTTATTTCACTATTTACAGGGTATCTGCAGAATTTATATATTTTTTTAATTTAAGGCAATATATGACCCATTTTAAGAGCTGCACAAGTAAAATGAACACCGTATAAGTGGAGTTGGACAATGTCTATGGTAACATACAGTATTGAGTCATAAAATTACATGATTTACAGTTCAGATACAGGTTTTCACAAAAACAAAAATCTTATACAACAGCATTTTAGCCTTTAGACCATTTTTATGAAAAGGGATAAGTCAAGCATATAAATGTCAGTTTATTATTTATGTCTTAATTGTTTAGATTTTTAGAAGGCACATTAACTTCTTTGTCATTTACAACTCTATGTGTTTACTGCGTAAAAAGATGAGTTGATATTTGCATGGATTAGACCACAACAACAAGAAAGGCTTGTTGGAAATGCAAATTCATTCTCTGCCACGAGGTGGCGCTTTAGGAGCGCTGAAATATTTCAGTTTTCCCGGGAACGGCTTCAACAAAGCAGCTCCTCGCTCATAAACGCTGCTTTGTCAGGAATTATAGGTAACGTTAAAATGAAATAAAAAATGCCAACGAGACGTTTCTAACTGCCGCTCAATCTCAAATTAGAACATGAATCACATGTTTTAGAAAATAGCAAATCTTATATTAAAAATGCAGTTTATGAATTATAACCGATATTTGCGATATTCAAAATAGTATTAGTCTCATCCATCTTCACAAGCTGTAAAGAACAAAGACTTTGTATCTCCAACCTGAACATTTACATAGTGGGGCGAGCTGAAACATGCAGGTTCAGGCTGGAGATGATTAGAATTGCAAACATGCCCTCTAACTATGACTAGTACAAGCGTCCTCTGGCCGTTCACCTGGTTAGATCAGGTTGGAGGACGTGCCATATTTCACTCATATTGTAACCCTATACCAAACCTGACACAAAAACCTGCCTGCTGATTTTCATATACAAATAATAACTGCATAAACACTCATTTTAGTAAAAAAACAACATTAGCGGGTGTATATAAAAAAAAAAAAAAAAAAAAAAACAAACAACAACAACAACAACACATTTAATAATTTGCAATTGGAATATATTTAATCCTTTTTTTTTTTTTGTGTTAAATGTGCCTCCTTTTTTCAGACCTCCATTGAAATGCCTTGGGCTGTTGTTCATAGTTTTATCTCTAACCGTGAACTAATTGTTTGATGAAGCGCTTTAATATCTGAATGTCAGTGCATCTACCTGTGCGGATCACCTAAGGCTTAGTCAAGGCATCATGGAAATATGTGACCTGTTTTTCAACTCGTTTTGTGGCCCTGCAAACCTTTGTGTACTTGAACAACATGTACTAAAGCCAATTTGTGCTGGAACCTGCTAGTTATGATGCAACCTTTGCAATTCAAAACAAGTTGCCCCCATTCTTGACTCGCTGTCCCCTCCCCACACCTCCACTGCACACAAGCACACAATAGGGCACACAATCGTTTCTGTTTGTGGTGACGACAGGAACACATCCAGACAACACCCCTCTGCCCTCTTGAATGGTTATGTGGTTTTTGGGTAATAAACTGTGAAGGGTTTTCACTGTTGAGACAGTTTCTAGATCCTGATCTTTCTCAAAACAGCTGCTGTACACCATATCAGTCCATCAAAGCTACAAGGCGGGCTCTTCGAAGACATGCATGTTTGCACAGAAGGTTCATGGTTATCATGAGTCATCTGCTGTTTGGTGCAGGTCCGTTTTGAGGTCATGCTAGTGAACTGCCAAATGTTGACAACATTACATGTTTCTCTTCGATGAGAACAGTCCATGAAGTGTCATGACTCATCCTGCACCAAATATATCTGTGGCCACTCAAATGTAGTATGAAAATACCATAGAGCAAATTATTTCTCATGGCTATAACATAAACTAAAAGCTACTTCCTTTTTCAATAAAATATGAGGAGGCAAGGGAGAGAAAAACTAATACAAGAAAACTGTATTTCAGGGTAAGCTTATTTTAAAATAAAAAGAATAGTGTATGCTAAAATAAAAAAAAAAATAGTACGCCGAGAATTAAATGTAATAACATAACAAAGATTATTATTTAGTTTGAAATCATGAAAATCAAAAAATAAATAAAAAAAAAAAAAAAAACACAAAAAAAAATAAAATAAATATCAATCACAAAAAAAAAAAAAAATAATTTGTAATAATAATAATAATAATAATAATTTTATTGAGCCAGGATGCATTGAATTGATTCAAAATGACATCACGACAAGACTTTTATAATGTTACAAAAAATCATATTCTTTTGAACTGCCTATTTGTTAAAAAAAAAAAAAAGAAAAAAATTATCATGGTTTCCACAAAAATATTAAGCAGCAGTTTACAACATTGACAATAAGAAATGTTTCTTGAGCAGCAAATCAGCATATTAGAAAGATTTCTGAAGGATCATGTGACACTAAAGTCTGAAGTAGTCAAAAAAAAATAATTATATTATTTAATAATTTAAATAATTATTTTAAATGCCAATACTACTGTTTTTCCCCTTATTTTTTATCAAATAAATACACTTTGTGAGACTTACACATAAAAAAATAAATATTTTTTTTTTAATAAATTTTAAAAAATTACTGACCCTAAACTTTTGAACAAGTGCATAATTATTAATTATACAGCACTAAAACTTAATTATATCACCTGAACTGGTAACAGAATAATAATAATAATAATAATAATAATAACAATAATAATAATAATAATAATAATAATAATAATAATAATAATAATAAGTATTATTATTAAACAGTATACGGTATATCGTGTAATTTTATAATAAATTCCAGGGTGATTGATTAACTCTTTTGAGAATACGGAAAAGATTTCATATAGTTCCCATAGTTAGAGACTTTTTATCGTTATAGTTAGAGTTAGAAACTTTTTATCTTCCTTTCTTTAGAAGTCATAAACAGTGCCAAGCAACTTTTCAAACTAACTGTTTATCAGATCACCTGTGACTCAGAGACGCTTATGTCATGTTTCCAAGAGTGATGAATAACAATGCATTTTGTAAAGCCACCTTTCAAAACAAGTGTGGGCCTACCATAACTGGTTCTTTAGCTTCTTAACAGCTGCATGAATGCCAGCAGAACCAGTTGTTCCTTTGCTGACTTTAGCTGAAAAATCCGTTAGAAAGGGTACAGGCGGAGCCCTCCGGGTAAGTGTTATTTTGGCACTGTAGAGTAGCTGAGGAGTAACACCTTTGCCTACAGGTCTTCAGCAATCCTTCGTCAGCCAACTAGAAGAAAGAGAGACATGAGTGAGTCAGATGCATGACCGATACTCAAAACAAGATCATCATGGCGTCAAGGAGCCAGGTAGACAAATATACAAACCTGCAAGGGTCACATATTCTCAAAGCGTTCAAAGAGATTTTCATAAAAACAACAACAACAACAACAACAAAAACTTTTCAGGAATAGTTCTGTCACCATTTACTCATCCTCACATCTTTCAGAACCTGTATGAACTTATTTCTTCCAAGGAACAACACGAAAGGAGAGGTTTACAGCACATGTCCAAGCTGCTCTTTTACATACATTGAAAATGAATGGTGACCAAACACTTTTAATGCGAGATTTTTAGTGAATAATGGTCCGGGTCCTTACACAAAGCAATTGCATGACTTTGGATGACTTGAAATGTAATACATAAGTCATATAGACTGATTGACAGCCTCTGGTCACCATCCACTTTCATTGTATGAAAGAATGCAACTCAGACACTCTGCTAAACCTCTCCTTTCGTGTTATACTGCACTTAGGAATCCATCAAGGTTTGGAAGGCCTGAGAGTAAGTAAATGATTGAAAATGTTCATTTTTGGGTGAACTCTTTTAATATAGCAGCCTCGCATCCACTGAAAACTTCTTCAGGAGAATCATTTGCTTTGACATTGTGTCTGTGCATATGTTATAATGGGAGTTGGCTGGGCAAGCTAAGGCTTGACTATACATTTGAAGGACATGAGGATTGTTCCTTAGTTTAGGTGGATTACATGTGACTAATTCAACCCTGTTTGCTGATAGCCAAAAGTCATTATATCACTCAAACACCCGATATTACAAAGTGTTCACAGGTTTAAATTACTTGCATTTGTGACACTTATTAAACACTGTAAAGCCTGATATATAAAATAATAGTCAGATTTTTTTTTTTAACCATTTAATGGAAAGTTTGCATGTGTTTTATATATTTGTAAGTGAGTTGCTGCAGTTCAAATGTTAAATATTAATGACAATTTAAAACCTATGTGCACTTTTACTTTAAATAAATAAAGCCTTTTACTTGATAAAAAAATATGATCTATCGATCAGAGGGAAGAAAGCATGTAGAAGATCGTCTTCAAGTTTTTCAGCACATTGATAATGTATGAAATATGATACAGTAGGCTTTAACCATGTAAAGCCTGTACTGTATCACATTTGATACATTAAGGCCTCTGAATTATCAATGAATAATCAATGTGATCAAAACTTTCCTGAATAACTTAGTATTATGAGTTTGACCGCATAATTTCGAGTTTTGCTTTTATACAAAGCTTACATAAACGGGAGTTTAATTAAAATCAGGTAACTTATGTTTTAGACATAAGCGGTAGGTGCAGTTCTGCCACCCACTGGGGTGGAGCGTGAAACCGAGCTGGAGGAAAACAAGAAAATCATAAACCCCCTCTCAATACTATTGACCGATGCTGACTGACGCACTCTGTACAAGTTCTGAAGAATTTATTGTTTTGTTCGCGAGCGAATCAGACATTTTAAGTAATAGATTTGTTTTGTTGACAATTAAGGGAAATAATTATGAAGCTTAAACACCCTGTCTCTTTGCAGATACGTGTATTGTTTTAATAAAAGATAATTAGACTTGTTTTGTCCGTGACTTTAGAATGAGTGAATGACTCACTCATAGCATGCAGAGGCTTGCAGCCACCTACGTAATGTAGCCTACAGAAAGATTCAAAAGATTCGAGTCATTGGGATGAATCAAAATCCACACCTTCTTTGATACCAATTCAGTTGAGTGAGTGAATCATTGGCTCAAAAGAACCGATTGAAATGAACCGAGTCAAAGGAGTCAATCATTTCCGAATGAGACGGGCTTCATTCTGATGCTAGACATTCAGAGAATAATTTAAATAATGTTTTTTTTGTTTGCTGCAATATTGTCAAAATATTACGCTTTAGTGCTTTACAATACGACCCGCTACTTAATTAATATAACTTACGCTAGTTACTGAAAAACATTTGATAAAATATACCCTGATTAAAAACTTCAACCTGCTGTAAAAAGTCGAACAAATGCTATTAGCAACACCATGTACAGAAAAATTAGATAAAATTTCAGTTTGTATACTGTTTGCTTAAACAAACCAGTGACAACTTTTATATTTTGTAAAAAGCTAAACAATATTTTTAAACATAGCTACACAATCAATTATCAAAAGTCAGTGAAGAAGTATGATAAGAACAATAACAATTCATTTTGTTATTGTTCAAACTAATACAACACAAATAAATCAACCAGATCTGGCCTTGCTGGAAATTAAGAAAATGTAAAACAATGTAAGAACGGGAAAGAGAATGGTTCCCCTGAAATAATGTTGAGCAGATGAAAGATATAGAAGTATTCATCATTACATTCAGCACCTGAGGGGTCCAGCCAATCCCAGTTCTTGTCAAACATGTAATTCATACAAAAAGTACAGCACTCTTGAAACATCAATTCATTTTCATTTGAGATTCATGGAATCTTTCCCCTCAGCATTTACAACTATCCTGTATAAATCATTCATGTGAAAATGCTGACTGCATAAGAGAGAACAAGAATTTGAACTGATATATGATACAGAAAAGGCCCCTCCATAAATGTCAACAATACACTCTGTACAAATCCATTCTTTTACAGTCAGCAAGGTGTAGGTGAAACTCGTGCAGGTGTCAGATTTCATGTGGAACGTCAGCCAATGAGACATTCACATCGCAGCCCTGTCAAACGCGCACAGGAGTTAAGACAGCCAGGAAGTTCCCATTCCGCCAGGAAGGTTGACATAGGAGCTCATATGAGAATAGAGACAGTCATCAGCGCATGTGAACGACACATCCAGCAGTGGACTAAAATTTGGTGAGTGGGACTTTTTTCTATACTGCTTCTAAAAGCATGGCAGGAGTGTATGTCTCCAAAGTAAGGATCTTTTCATTTCTTTTTAATAAACCTTTTAAGTTAACACAGGAATACGAAAAGCTTTATCTCTTGAATGAAAATAGTTCTTTTTCATATGTACATTTCTGTGATATGCAATACAGAGCAAATGGCAACAAGCTACAAGCAAAATAAATGAAAAATAAATGTCTGGCAGCTTGTTTACAAACTACTGCAAATTCATTTGTTGCTACTTTGCAGAAACCTGTAAGTGCTCAAAGCACTGCTACAGAATGCATCACATGCCAGGATATATATATATATATATATATATATATATATATAATTAATATAATATATCAATATCAATATCAATATCAATATATTAAGATAAAGCATCTGTCTACGAAAAACAGCAATATGGGGAACTTCTCCCATGTCTATACAAAACAGGAACAGTTGCATCCTCTTTTAAAGAGTTTTTTTTTTTTTTTTTAATTCCCTTATATGTTTCCACTGGACATGGTTGTGCAACTCCCAAACTTCAGTGTGTGTGTGTTGTTGGGATGGGTTAAACTGCTCAACTTCACTGTGAAGTCTTAAGAATTTCTTGAACTGAGTTGCTAAAAGAGGTCAAGGCAATGAAACTGTTGTCTTTTTATCACACTTTTAACGCCTGCTATCTTTCATGAAGATTGCGAGACTGACTGTATGCATGGGAAACGCATTTCACACTCTATATGTTTTCCACAATGCATATGTTTGCATTATTCAGCAACACCTTATACAGGCATGGCATTTATTAACCCCTTAACGGTCACTCACATTTTTAAACATAGACTTGTAAAGTGCACAATCTAAACTTAAATTTTTATAATTCATGAACAAAAACATTTTGTGACATGATATTGATGTACCATTTTCATGGTAACGCAATGTCTGATTTTAAAAATGGGTTTCAAAGGATGAATTTTGAGATTTTAAGTTTTCAGTCAATATATAATTTCTGATGATTTCTAAAGTGTGACAGAGAAAAAGGCAACGAAAAGACTTTTTTTTTGACAAAGGTCAGAACTCCTGTTATGATGTAGATTTTTGAGGGTGCACTCTTGTCATAAATTAAACTATTACTTTTCCTACATATTTTTTAACAAAAAACATTGGTAAAATATCTATTTAGGAGTCTTAGACCTTTCCAACGATATATCATGATATATGTCATGATTAGATTAGGATTTAATTGTAATATAGTGAAGTAAATTTAGGCGTCCCGTATATGGGACGGTGACAGTTTTAATAATAGCATTTATACTGTGCTTATCATCATTTAATATTATGCATGCATCTTTTTGACAGGAGGAATAAGTTTTGGTCAAAGTGGGACAGGGGAAGGACTCGTGATACCCTGGTCTGTTCTCAGTTTTGGTTCCCAAATATTTGGTGCATGAAACTCACATGACTCGCTTTCACATATCAGTGCATCAATCTAAAAATAATTTATTTTTGACACAGTGGCACATTTAAAGCTTTTATTGTTTCATTCCGCTGATAAACATAGCGCAGATGAAGTGAAACTTGTGCACATGTGAGCGTCACCTGCAGCTTTAGCGTGGTAGCAAATCTGACTGCTCATTGGCGTGTTATTTCAAATCAGATAATTAAATTGGTTGACACTTAAAGATTTAACCATGTTTGAAACTTCCTTTTTTGTTTTTATAAATATCATTATTTTCAACATAAAAGCTTTAAGCTTTAAAGATTGCTCATATTTGCATTATTTTGGAAGGGCTCTGGTTTTGTGGCGTCTTGTACAAAACATACCAAAATGTGTTTACAAAAGCAATGCATTTAAAAATGCATTTTGTACATACAGTCTTCACCTTCATCTGACTGTGCAATGCAGAAATATCTACGAATTCACGTAACCCGTCGCTTGTCTTCCAGCGCATGCGCAAATCTCTGAGAAAGCATTTGTATCCCGATTAACGTTCTTCTATATAGTTCTTAAAACTTATGTAATCACAAAATTAATCTTGGATAATTACTTTAAGCTTTTGACATTTCTATTTTATATCAATAAAAAGGTTAAAAACAAACGGCTTTATATCATTATACCAGAAGGCATATTTTAGCCTATGGTGTGCTTCTAAATATTGTCGGTTGAGAACCACTGGTGTAGTTTTGTTGCACATGACGTGCATAGCGCAGTTTTTTGATCTCAGAGAATGATTCTGCTGCTCTCAGAACTCAGCTTCAGTCAGCTCAGCTTCCTGTCCTATTCAGTGCGGCAGGGGCCAAGGAAGTGGTGAGTCTGTAATTAAACTTTGTTTTACTATCAATAGTTTATGCCCGTGCAGAAGCCTTAATAGTAGATGCAGTGTTTCATTGGCTGTTGGATGTTTCACTAGTGATGTTTATTTGCAGTTGTAGTGAAAGCCATATGGTCAGTGGAAATATTGAAAATAACTCAAGTGCTGTAGATGTTTCCTCCTCCAATGTGAAAACAGGTTTTTGGTACAAAACAAACTTTGTCAGGGACTATTTTCAGGTTATATACAACTGCTCATTTATATTATTATTCCTATTATAATAATATTACTGTTAGTTTTACCATTGCAGTTACTGTTCTCAGGAGTTCTTAAAAAGTCTGCATTGCATGGCAACTATAATGCTTAAAGGAGTTTTCTGTCTCAAAAGCTCTTCTGAAACAGTAACAGATTCAGATTCACAGAATATGCTAGTTTATTTTTGTAAATGCAACAGTGCGTGCCTGTAAAGCAAGGCTACCAGTGTTCTCAGAGCACGGTTTGGAGGAAAACCTGGTATGCAGACTTGGTTCTCCAGACTTTTTTGCTAAAGTTTACCTAAACTGTTTGCACAGTCATGTTAGCTTTCAGATACTAAAGGAAGGTTGTGCAGTATGTTTGTCTTGACTGCACTCAAGAACATTCTTTCACGTTTTTTGTCATGCTTGGGAACATTGTCAGTTGAGTTTTGAGTTCTGTGCAGTTGATCAGGTGACCTAAATGGTCACACGTACAGAGAATGTCAAACCACTACTTGCCAGACGTGAGGTTTTTTTTGAAGTGCTAAATTTTTCAGCAAATTTCCCCTCTACCAGCACCCCAGTTTCTGAGCCACCTCATACTTGGATGCCTTTGGGGGTTTTTGGGTGTTTGTGTATCTGTCACACTTTTTTTTTTTTTACCTATACCTCCATCAGCAAATATCATGTAACACAAACTTTATGTAATCATAACCATATCTTTATTATATGAGCTCCATGTGGTTGGTTGCTGCGGTTAAGTTTGCGTCTGAGTATGTTTTTATGTGCTGCTTTATTCTGAGACCCTTTGATGAATGTTTGATGTCCCTACTATTGTACTGTAGGTCCTGTCTGTCATCATTGCTCTTCTTTTATAACAAGTCACCCGTCAAAACTCAAAAAAGGAATACATAAAGTAATAGTTGGTCCCAAAATAAAACATTATGCTACCATTTACTCACCCTCAAGCCATTCTAACTTTTGTTCTTCTGTGAAATGCAAAAAGAAAAATACTTTGAATAATGTGCTGGTCACTCTTTTCCATGCAATTGCTATGAATAGGGAATATAGGACTATTACTGTATATGACTTTAGAAAACTATCAGAAGTACGACTTTTATGATGTTTTTATATATTTATCATCATAGGACTTTTTCCAGCCCTTATTGAAATAACATGGAAAACAAACCGAGCTCTGTTTCCTCAGAGAGAGAGAAAGAGAGAGAGGGAACGAGAGAGAGAGAGAGAGAGAGAGAGAGAGAGAGAGAGAGAGAGAGAGAAAGTAAAACCAGTTTAGAATGACATAAGGGTTGAGTAAAGATGATAAAATTTTCTGTTTTCTGGTAAATTTTGCCTTTAAATCTAATTCAAACTGTCCGAATTCCCTCTTACAACTAATATTTTCTGTTGTACTGTACAGTGTTATTTTGGTCTGTGCTTTTATTGAATGTCTTGCTCATAGACCATAAAGGAAATATGACCAAATCAGAATTTCAACCTCCTGCTTTTTTCTGTTTCAAGCAATCACACCTGTGAAACTTTTGTTTGTGAGTCTTACATAAACTATGTTTTTACTGTCCCACAAGTCTTTCACTTTCAGTTCAGGCCAAATTTAAATATTTACCGAAACCATGTCTATTAACTTTAGTCACATATCTGCAGACTGCAGCGTTGAGGTTTTTGGTTCACTCAAGGTGTTGGCAGTGACGAACTGTAGATCAAAAGATGGCTATCTATGTTTAGAATCTTTGTCGCGACATATAACAGTTCACTTGTGCCACTAAGCCAGATGTGAAAGTGTGAAATAAAGAAAAGAGCTGGCAGATCAAGTATTTACACTTTAGGAGCTGGCATAATGGGGAATAAAGCAACACATGTCACCTCTCAACAATATGTCAGCTGTATGTATGTCAATACGTTCAGTTTAAAATAATTTGATTTAAGCAGCTAATGACTAACAAGGAAATTCAGCCTCTAATACAGCCTCATTGTACTGCTTTGGAGTTTTGAGTTTATAATAAGAAACCTTCAGAAAAAGAAGCTTTTGAATGCTAACTTAATGCGCATTAAGTGGTTTTGTCCTATAGCCAGCCATATCAGCTATAATATTGTCACGTCTGTTTAGGACACTGTGCATGTCTGTGCTTATATAGAACCTGAATGTTACATATAATACTGACATTATGAAAGGATTTACTGATTCAACTGGGAGTTGTCAGTGAGTCTGGCCTAGATATGTTTGAGACATGAACGAGAGTTTGTGACTCAGATGATGTGAGCAATCAGACCAGATTAATTTCCATAAAAATGGAGCAAGGCAGTTTCTTAGTCACCAGTTTATTCTCTCCTGTTTTCTGGTGGAAATTGTTTTTGTGCTGCACAAAATAATCTTCATATCTTTTTTGTTGACCCTTTCCTCATCTGCTTAAATTCTACATGAAATCAGCTGACCCTACGACCCTAGCTTTTTTTTAAATGCATATACCTGCTCATATTACGAAGAGTTTACAATAGAGAAAAGGGGGCAAAAATGTTCAGCTTTGCAATCTTTACTCACTAATGTGACTTGAAACTTGTTCCATCTCTGTAAAGATGTTCCTTTCTGGATAATGTTAACCAATGTCAAAATAGCTATTTAATCATTGTTTTAACAAACTTTAATTTGTTCTGGGTCATTCTAGTAACACCAAGTTTTCAGAAGCCAATCAATTCCTGAAGTACCAAATCACGTCCCATCCTATATATATATATATATATATATATATATATATATATATATATATATATATATATATATATATATATATATATATATATATATATAAAACTTTCTCAGGCTAATTTTCCAATGATTTCAACATAATGAAGAAAAGACCAAAAACTCACCACACTTAAATAGTCTAGAAGCATAAACCCCAATAATCCAAATAGGCGAAGAGTTGCAAAAAAGGCCCACTATAAAGGACAACAGACAACTAGATAAAGAAGCTAATGTCATGACCAAGACCTTTGTCATCTCTTAGTAAAGCTGTAGTTTTTATTTCAAATGTGTATTTTTTTCACCTTTATAGTGTGTGGGCAACTTTTCGCCAGCATCGCCATACCAACATTAGCAAACCATTCTGCAGTCTGAACAACGGAAGACGCACGCAGAAATCACACACTGAAGGACAAAGCTAAATGAAAAAAAAAAAAAAAACCCTGTTATACTTTGTGTTGATTTATGATTTTATGAGGTATAAAAGTGGTTTTTCATTGATGGCTTTGCTGCAGGCTCATGTCGGGCCTCTTTTGCAGGACTGCACATATTAATGATAGAGCACAAATTAGGTGGAGGCAAAACAAGTGCAAAAACTGGAGAATAGACCAAATTCAATTTGAATTCAAATAAACACAAATATATTATCCAATTGTTCAGCAACACAAGCTTCAGGAGGACTGTCAACTCTCAGGCGTTGGACTGCACTGATAAATATTTTCAAATTGGTTCAGCTTATTATTTCTCCGAGGCAGCCGGGTGCACCAAATTGGAATTTAGGGAGGGGGTCGGAGGGGGTTTTAGATGGCTGTAGGTTACTGTTGATGGGAGATTTTCTGTCACATTTTTACAAGCTTGGATTGTGCTTGCTCTGACAACCAGTCCCACATCTTCTGATTAACAGCTTAATTGAGAGAATCTCTCTTGCCGTGACGACCTGAATTGAGTGTGGAAATTCCAAATCACGAGACGAGTTAAGCCACCGCAATCTCTCTCTCTCTGTCTTTATAGAGAGCCTGTTTTCTTTCTTTTTTTCCACAACTACCGCAGTCCCTTATGGATGAGTTTGCCAAGACAGCCTATCATTAAGACAGACATACTGGTATCACTACCAATGCTTCATTTTCACTTATTAACAGTTTTTGACACATTTAAGACATGTAAGCCACAGATGAAGACATGTTAGCACAATTTGAACAAAGTGTTCCAGGCTGCTTTCAGCTGCTGTTACTATAAAATGTTAATTTGCTAATTAGACTAACAAATATAGGCTTGCCAGGGTCAAAGCAAACTCTCCTCTCCGTTCAGCACAGTTCTAAGTACTCACAGGTTGTTGTACCTACGAAGCTCATTTGACAGTGTCAAAAGCATTACTCACTCTCTTTCTTTTAGTTTTCGTGACCTGTCCCTCATGCTAATCCAGTACTTATTTATGGGGAGTTAAGGTGTGCTTTAGACAACTCACAGCTAGGAAATTTCCCACCTGAAAATTACCAATGGAATAAAAAAAATACCAAAGTCAAATCCACAAAAACCACGATAAAATGGCAACGTTGAACTGGCACAGCACTAAATCGCAATTATTAAAAAAAATAAATAAAAAATGTAAATGAAAATATTTCTATAGAAATATAGATAATATCTGAGAATAGATTAAATGTATAAATACTGTTTTCATTACAAGTGCATTTTCATAAAAACGAGCATTTTCGAACACAAAGAAATTATTTTGTGACGCCATCTTGTGGTGGGTTCATATCAACATGAGTCGTGATTAACTCAAACAAACTGAGGCTGGAATTGGAAAATTTAACACTAATATTCTGCGTTGAACGCTGCACAACTAACGACCAATGCTACATTGCATTTTTTTTATTGTTTTATAACGTCAGTAGCAGAGGAAATCAAATGTTCTCACATAAATGGCTCTCTCCCTTATAGTCTGATCAATGTCCGATTCATTCCAGTGAATCAGCTCATCCTAAACGTTACTTTCATACCTTATGTCACAATAAAACCTGGTCCTGAATTCAGAACTGCAATGCCGCTAGTATACCGCTCATACTTTTTATCACAAGACATTCTAGTGAATCTTTCATCCAAAATGGTCACCTCTCATATGTTATGTTGGAACGTCTGATTTATTCAGTTTATTCAGATTCACTGAAATCCCTGTGCTACTGCAACTCGTTTGTGTAAACATGTTTTTGTTGTCTTCTAAATTTTTACCTTTATTCTAATTTGTATCTATTTGAGATTGTCCATTCATTCAAAAACATTCACTGTGCCAGCACAAAAAGACTGATAAATTATAAATAGGCCTATTATTAGCTTCAGTCTATGCGTAGGAAAACTGTCCAAAGTGGACATCCAGTTGGGGTAGTATAATATGAATGAAGAAAGCAGGTGTATAATGTTCCAGTGTCACTTCCCTGTTAGGGGTTCCCAGTTATTGTGACATCATAACAGCAATTAACAACAGGAAGTGGAAGCCCGACACAATGGGCACCAACAACAATATCTGGATGAAGAGCAGCGGCTTGTGAAATTGATGTGCAGGCCACAGAAGGGGAATTTGGAGCTTGGGCACCAAGCAAAAGCCGTATTTATCCATTTTGGGACTCAGGAAAACATCATTCCCCGGCAAGTTCCCATTTCCTAGTCCAAAGTGGGAACAAAAATAAATACATGTAATTGTTAAGCGTAATAACAGCCAGCGGAAGCTGAGCTCGGCCAGCTGCGTGTGTCAAACATCTGCCTGGATTATGACCACAGCAAGGTCATTCTGGGAAAGTTACCATGTGGAAGTAAAATCTTGAAAACATAAATAAAAATCTCACAGAAATGTGAGATTAAAAGTCACAATACCTTTCTTATTTTTTATCCCATGGGGAAACAAACTTCCACTGAAACTTGTTGAGGAAGTTGATGTGAGATATATAGCCTAGATACCTGATACATTCAAGAAAGAATTTTATTGCAGAAAAACTTGCATACACCCATGCAATATCAGTATTTTGGGTCCATTTTCCACAAAGAGAATGACAGATTTTAAATGCATTTATTTTGTCTACAAGTTTATTTTAACTATTAGGAGAAGACTAGCATATATAGATGGCCTTGAAGCTAATATATGTGAACTAAAGCCTCAAAACTATAAACTAATTATGATTTCAAGGGGACAAAACTGATACATACCCACATGGTTCAGGAATTCACTGTTATGGGAAGATAAACTAAACTAAAACTGCTTAGCATGACTAGCCTGCATGATCCTCAATGGAGCTTATGGCACTCAGCATAAGTTTCCCATTGAGTGTGCTTGTTCAAGTGCTTTGGTAAACAGCAAAAAAGTTGCATTCACAAGTGCACACCAAACCACAAAGTTGACAAGCCATGAACCATAAGTCAGCCCACAGTAAATTCACGATGAGATAAGAACTAAAGACTTCTGATGAATTTGGAATATTTAGCCTGGCTAACCACAGTTCAGTTTCATACTGGGCTGATTATATTTCTAGTTATTTATTAACACTGGCATATATTTTCAACTATGGCATGGTGTAATAGAATATTGTGATCCATTAGAGATTAGATTAGAGAGATAAAGCAGTTCTTCTATGTGAATTTATCTAGGTTACACTAGGCCAGGTTCACTGGGTTGACTATGTATCAAAGCTATTGAGAAATCTAGGTGTAGCGTTCTAACGTGTAGATTAATTTTTTCTCCTTATCTTTTTTCTTAGAATAAGAAGATGCTGCGTTTACTCTTTCTGTTTTTGATTCTTCGAGGTGCAGGTAAGTTCATTCTATCTAGGCTTACATTATTCTGCTGTACTTTGATCAAAAGTTCTCTATCCTATTCAGATGTTTATTTTTGTACTCAATCCATCTTCTTCTCCTCATGCCTGTTTAAAGTACAGTATCTGTATCAGTGACAGGCTTGTGAACCAATCCTCCTGTTACTCGCCATTTAGCAGATGCTTTTCATCCAAAGTGCCTTGAACACTCTCAAATTTTTAAAAACACTAGAGATTTCATCAAATGATGTCAGTTCTCTATCAGCCGCTTAGATGTGTGACAAATGAAATGCTATATATATATATATATATATATATATATATATATATATATATATATATATATTTATACAAGTTAAAATAGTGATGCACAACTGGGCTGTTTCACCTTCACTGTCTGGCAGTGGAATAACCTTTAAAGGTTTTTAGTTGTAACATTTAAAATAATTGGTTATGTTCATGTGACCTCTAAACTCTTGTTTATGTATTCAAATCAACAGCTGCAACATCAGAAGACACAGAAGGAAATTATTCAGGAGATTACATCGGTAAAAATTACATCAGTAAACGGAAAAAAACCACCTCTCATGTTTTCTGAATATGTGTGGATCTTATCTTGTCATATTGCATCCCACAATTGCAAAGGAAATTAACTAATAGTAACTACTGAAATCATATGAAAAATGAAAATCATTTTTAAGACCATGAAAACTTTTGGACATAATATTCTTATGTATATTATGTGCATGAATACTGTGTGAGCTCACAAATAAGTACACTTTCTTCCCCAAAATCTCATTCTCAAAATAAGTGTTGGGTAAGTTGCTCAAAAAAAAAAAAAAAAAAAAAAAAAAAAAAAAAAACCCTGAATTAATTACTAGCTACTAATCACATTTTCAACAGTGAGATTCATGTGAAAATGACTCTCTCTAAAAAGTATTGCATTACTTATTACTAATTACTTTCTAAATCCCATATCAACCTCGCCCAACTGAACAATACAAGGATAGACATGAAACTCCTCATTCAGTTCTTTCAAATAAATGATATAAAATTACATAAATTATTCTTGAACTAACCAAAATATTTAAAGGGAGACGGCTACATTAAAAACATTACATTTTGATGTTAAATACGCTATTGTTCTATAGTCTATAAAGTATTTATTGCAATTACATCAGATATAACTGTAATTAAATTACTGGAAAAATTAAGAGGAATCACCTACTTTACTTTTTCAAGGGAGAAGTAATTACATTACAATAATTGATTACTTAGTTACGCATAACACCCAATACTTCTCAAAATATATGAAAATATTTGTATATTATACAAAACTTAATAATGCATTACATCCAACACTGCTCAAAAATATATGAAAATATTTGTATATTATATAAATATATTGTTTAAATTAAAACTACATATCATGACAGCATTTGTTGTGTTTGCCTTGAAATTTATGTAAATAAATAAATCATTATATTATAAAAAAAAAAAAAAAGATAATTTTATTTTACTTTTTACTTGGACATGTTTTCATGACATCTAGATAGTAACTTTTGTTTGGTAAACATTTTATAACTGTTATATTTTTAATGTAATTTTCTGTCTTTATCTTTTTTTTCTATTCCATCTTCAAATTCCCATTTATCCAGTTGACGATGAAGACGGTGATGCTCCAGGTGGGTTTTTCCTCTCCGGTCGCACATGTAACATAAAGACAGGTTGTTACTGTAAGACGTGACCAGCTCATCCGCCACATTAATTCCTGAAAGCAATCAATTAGCGTCTCCCAGCAGTGTGCCAATTATAGCCCCGGTTCAATCCACACCACTATCCGTCCCTTTAATGGACGTTGGCAGTCTCATTCTGCTCTCCTGTGCGAGGAGCTGTCCATCTTCATCAGCAGAATGATTGCTCTCTGATAGAATTACTGAGCTGTTAAGGCAATCCCTGCTCACCAGTTCTGGCCAGAGGCAGATGGGAAGGGTGGAAGGTGGGATGGATGGAAGTACAACTCGCTGATATGGGCGCAATCAGAATTGTGATTAATTTCCTATCTAATTTCCTAGAAAAGACGAAAAAAAAATGTTAGTGATTAATAAAAAGAACTGGCTCGGAGATGGGCCATAGACACATCAAGTTATGTTGCCCATATGGGTTCAAATCTGGCATGCGTTATGTGAAGTAATGTTACATTTCATATTTCATTAATTATGAAATGTATACAATTTCAGCTTAAAGCAGCACTACAAAGACAATACTGTGATTATTCAGCTCAATTTAGTGCAATTTTGATTCAATTTAACAGTGTCAGTGTTGCAAATTTCATTTGTTATGAAGTGAACTTGATTTCAATAAAGCAGCTCTACAGGAGAATAGTGCCATTGTTCAGCTCAAATCGGTTCAGTGTTGATTCAGTTCAGTTCAATAATGCAAAGTTCATTAATTCAGTTCAGTTCAATTTAGTTTGAGTTTTGTTCTCATGCAAAAGTGTCAGTGCAGTCACATTAATAATATTACTGAATATTAATATTAATATTATCTCATACCTTTTCCCACAACTATGAAAAATATTGCGTGACTCTGTAAACAGGAAAAAAAAAAGAAAGAAAAAAAACTTGCTTGACCAGTGGCAGACAGGGAAGTGTTTGTGACAGGGAAGTGACAGGGATCCTGCTTAACACAATCGTTATTTTCAGCACTTCAGTTTGGTGCCTCTAGAGGAAAATATTCACAGTTGCCATAAAAAATAAAATAGCTAAAAGCCCTACAAAATAATTTCACAAGGCTGCAGTGGGTCCCTGTTTAAACATATTCAGTACTAACATCAAGCATTTTGTAATCATTTACATCATCTTAGCAGTTCATCCATGAATATCATCATTGTGTGTGTGTGTGTGTGTGTGTGTGTGTGTGTGTGTGTGTGTGTGTGTGTGTGTGTGTGTGTGTGTGTGTGTGTGTGTGTGTGTGTGTGTGTGTGTGTGTGTGTTTTTTTTTGTTTGTTTCAGTGGAGACAAGGCGTATTCAATATTCAGATCCTGGAGAAATTCCTAAAGTAGGTCCCGGATCAGATAGATCCACAGGAGATGATGAAGCTAATGAAGGTTGATAAAAAACTTTTTTATTTATGGATTCATTCATATTTCTGACTTGGAGTTAAAAGAACATGTGCACAAATTTAATCCACATCCTCCTGGTTTTTATTGTTGATTTTTAGGTGGAACATTGATAATCATCATAGCTGCCGTTAGCGTCATAGTTCTGGCCATTGGAGGCATTGTAGGTAGGTTGAAACCCAGTCACACTAACACAGGCATTTACTAGATCACTATAGTTTGACACTAAAGTCATGCTATTAGTTTTCACAAACAGTATGTGCAAAAATCTTCTATGATCAAGATTAGTGAAAAGATTTCAGCAAATACCCATAATACCCATGACTACTAATGAGATACTGTACATCCTTCTAATTATACAGCAGTTATAAAGTTTATGAGATACAAGCTGTAAATGAATATCTGAAAGGTTTGCCTTATTGTAAAAAGTCAGTTTAATATGGGTGTGTACTTTACAAGAAACACAGGAACTAAAGCTGTACGTCAAATTTTTGTCAAGTCAAACAGCTCCATTGATGGGTGTTGGATGTCTTGTAGTATTTGACTAAAAAAAAGCAACACTATTTTCATACAGTAACTGTTATGTGAGGTTATTCATTAAGATCCCTTTTATCTTTACAGCTATTTTCCTCTTCAGACGCTACTTGCAAAGCCGAGAACAAGGGTAAGACTGATTTAGCTTTGCCTGCAAGTAATTCAAATGACCTGTGTGCCAGATAAACATATTTTCAAGAAATGTTATTAAAGACTCAAAGCATGCTGGGTTGAATATAGCAAAATCCATTTGACAGAAATGTGTGTGAGCACTCCACAAACTATTACCCATGTTGCCTGCAAATGCAGTGTGGATTTGTGCATGCCTTTGTGTGTAGAAGTTTGGAAATATCCAATGTACTTCACAATCACTAATAATTCGGAAAATATTGAAGCTGAAGCTATTTGCACAAGCACAATTGCTTATTTATTAGTTGCTCCACATGGTCCCCCTTTTATTCTGGATCTAAGAAGGATTTGGCAGCACTTGATGGAAAATGGGTGAGGGAAAAAAAATCTTTTGTTTCACCTTTAGCTTACCTGACACTTTATCTTGAGTGACACATCGGTGCTTAGATTTACAAGGCAGCTTGCACGCTCCACCCTGTCAACTTTTGGGGTGGTCCAACCAGTCGGATGGGTAACAGTTCTCTGAATCCCTGGTAACCCACTAAACACAAGATGACATTGGTAAACAAGACAAGAGGGCCATATGCAGGAGGGATAAGCCACCATTAGCAGCGGGTTGGTACATGTGCATTGATGACTATACTTTCCAGCCATCTGTCAAACGCCCCTCAAGCCCTGAGCTGTTAGAAACAAGTCTCTGAAACAAAAAGCTAGAAAAAAAAAAAAAAAAAAACAGGACAGAAAACAAGCCAGGCGCTGACTAACTTGAACAAGATATGACCTGCTATACCCTGAGAGTTTACAGTGTGGGAATAATGTCAAGGCTGCATTTGAAAACTATAAATTTGGATGCTAAGTAAGAAAACTGACTTTTCCATATATGTTTATCATGATGTTTTTGCACAGGGACAAAACTGCCCGAACCAGTTTGTATGTTTATTAGAGAGAGGGAAGGAACAAGGAAGAAAAAGGTGTTGCAATTCATGTTGCATTATTTTTATTCTTAGTGCAAACACAGCCACACTCCCACACTGCATGTCCTCACCTGAATCAATACATTAAACAGTATCACAAATTACATGCCATTTAGCTGTACGTTGCATTAATAGTGACACCATAAAATGATTCATTCTTTTAATCAGGTTCATACCATTTCCTTAAAACTTAAAGGCCTGTTCACACAAGAGAGATAACTATATTAGCATCCGCCAATGCACAATAATTTTGTTTATTTATAAATAGCATGTAATCTGCAGTTATGTTGACTGACGCTTTAAATGCATAAGCTTTGGGTGGATTCTGAACGGTTGTCAACGTATTTATCACCCATCAGCTGGAAAAACTTGTTCTAAAAGTGATCCAAGTGATATAGTTTCTCAACTTCATTATCATTATATTTGTGGTGTGGAATTAGAATGATTATTAAAACTTTATATATAGTTATAGTTATAGTTATAGTTATAGTTATAGTTATCGTTATTGTCCTTGGTGGGAGTGGGCCTTAAAGTCTCTGCATCTGTAAGTAAGCATTCAGTCATTCAGTCCCATGTGCATTTAAAGAAATAGGCCTAGTTCACCCAAAAAGAAAATTCTGTCATTGTTTACTCAACTTCATGTTGTCTCAAATGGAGATTAGCTTGTCCATATCCCATTTGTAAACAAATCTTTCTTTTTAGTTGTATCCTTTTATAGAAATCAGCTGATCTAGTTCGATAAACGTCTGAATTAGAACTAGTGTTCCTGTGGCTCAGTGGTAGAGCATTGGGTTAGCAGCGCAAAAGGTTGTGGGTTCAATTTCCAGGGAACACACATACTGGTAAAAAAAAAAGTATAGCCTCAATGCACTGTAAGTTGCTTTGGATAAAAGTGTCTGCTAAATGCATAAATGTAAATGTAGAACCCTGAATGATTCTTTCACAAACTAGATGGACCTGATTCTTGAATTTAACTCACTGACTTAAAGGTGCTGTATGTTGTTTCTCCCGCCCCCCACTCCTTAGACTCAACTTTGACGTACTGTAGGTTGCCAGATTGATGACACGCAACAGAAACTAGCACAATTGACAGTGTAAGCCGACGAGCTGTCTGTAAACAAAAGCTTGCATCGCTTGCCCCATCTCCAGGGTCTTCTGTTTGGTCCATTGTTTTGGAACTGACACTGATGAGCAGCGACATGTCCGTGTAGCATGTTTACATAGAAAAACAATGGAAAACATGTTCTGTGTGAACGGCCCCTAAATTGATGAGTTGATTTATCTGTGTTTTAATATGCCCCTGGTCATCCAGCTTTTTAGATGGTAATGAGGATTTTTAAGTTGGGTGGAATGACTGACTGAGTTTTTTTGCTGGCTTCCATGGCTGCATTATGCTGTGTTTTCCACCAACTGGCCACATGGTATGTCAAAATACTATTGGACAATTTGGAAGTGGGTATAATCACCCATACCAAAACAAAAACAGAGATTCTGGCACGGAACACACATTTCAAAGTAAAGTAACTAGCTGTAGCGTTGTTGTTGTTGTTGTTTTTTGAAGAAACAAGTATTTTCTAAATACCTGCAGACATATTATGGTATTTTATACTTTAGTACAGTCACAAAAAACAACAACAACAACAACAACAACAACAACAACAAAAAAAAACACATTACATACAGCACCTTTAAATAAGAAAATTTGTCTTTTCTTTCACACAAAGCTATCATGGCACCTATGATAATGCAAATAAGTCTTTTATTATGTCTTTTAGTGAATTTTTGAAGCTTAAAAGCTCCAGTCCATATTCATTGTAAATGTAATAAAACGTCAAACATCAGGGTGAGTAAATGATGACATAAGTTTTATTTTTTTAGGTGAACTGTCCCTTTAAGGTGACAAAGTCAATGCGGTTAAAAGACAAAAAATGCTCACTGTTGTTTTGAGAGGTTGTGTAACTGAATTTGGCTGAGATGGTTACCTGTGTTGCACAGTAATCAGTTTCAGTGAGTTGCTGAGTATCGTGATATGTGAGAGAAGGCTGGAAGGGTGCAGAGTTTGTCTGACACCTTCCTCCACTCAGCAAGCTTAAAGATCCTCTGTTTTCTCTCTTTCTCTCTCACTCTCGCTTTCTTTATTGAGGTTAAATTCTTCTGCAGGATTACAGGTTACCTCAGGGGAATGCAGTTAACTGAGCCACGGCTTTTTTTTTTTTTTTTTTTCTTGGTGTTAGGGTGGCTGAAAGGGGCTTAATCACACAGCAACCACAGGGTCTGTGGATCAACACCGAACCTTTCGGAGCATGTTCACAGAAAGCACACTCAAAAAAAACAAACAAAAAAAAAACAACAACAACGATAAAAGCCCCCCAAAATGCCTTGCAGGGCAAAAATCTTACCATAGAGTTCTTTAAGCCAGACAAACTGTGAACGAATTCATCACAGAGGCAAATTAAACACCATTTACCAGAGGAAAGCAAGCGTACATACTGTACCATAGACTGTATAAAAAACATATGTTTGAACAGCATGCATATGTCACAAAGAGCTCCATTCATCTTTCTCATCAACTTTATGCTGAACGTCACTCTACTCAAAGTGCAACTCATGGTTAAGCTCCTCTCACATGTATGTATTTATATTGCCTTAAGTACAATGTGACCCATAGCTGAACCTATTCTTCACAAATATTAGTCTGACTCTATAAATTTATCCAGCCATTGTTGGTACTACTGCAGTGCTTTCTGTCTTTACGGTAATATTTTTGAGGTGTTTTTTTTTTTCTTTTTTTTTTTTTATCCTTAGTTTAAGATTTACAAGCCACAAACCAAGCTACAAGGTGAATCACAAAATTAGAAGCAAAAAAGTATTTTAAAATCAGACAAAAAGATAAAGGTACAAGACTATCTACTTAACTATTTTCTGGTAATGGAAAGAACTACAGTCCCATTAAGATTTGCAAATTATGTAATCCAATTAAGAAATTACAGATAAAAATGTTGGCACAGAAACATTAGATTTTAAGTTTATTGCAAAATATACATATTATGTATACAGATTTATAAGTAGTTAGAAAGCATAGGGAAATGGACTCCGTTAGTGTGTGGATAATAAAGAGTTCTTTTGACATAAGTTGCTTGATTCGATTCTCTGATTGGTGGAGATTTTTTCATGTAGTTTTTCAGCAGGAAATCCACTGCTGAACATGATTATTAAAAACTATTAAGAAGTAATTGCTTCAACAAAAGCATATACCATAAATGAACAACCTCATAGCTCAGACTAAATCTGTCTTTGTTTTTATTTATTTATTTGTTTTTTATTCTAAATGATTTGCAGACAGCAAAAGTATCTAATTAACCTACAAAAAAAAGTGAGTAATATTTAATCTAATCTCATGACCCACTCCGTTTAAAAACAGCTTTCATTAAGCTTTCACTTAGTGTGCATCAATTTAAACATATATGTCATTAATTTCATTATGTTTTAAACATTTTAATGAGGAAAAAAATCCTGTTAAGGGAAAGGCAGAAAAAAAGGAACATCGAGTCTTAAAGATTTCATCAAAGTCTCTATAGTGAACTGACTGTTCTCTCTCTCTGTTTCTCTAGGGTCTACTCTGTGCCAGCAGAGCAAGGACAGAAAGCTGCTGTCTAACCATGAGGGCCTTTTCATTTCCTCTCTCCACTGGATCCTTTCAGGGATGAGCTGCAAGCATGTGATTTCTCATCCGAACATGTCTCTATCTACAGTATAGCGGATCCTATAACGTCAGTAGACGAGAATGTGTTGCTATCATAAATTTTCTATGAACTGTTTTTAAAAGCACAATGTATACCGGTCATGCACACATGCCATATGTTGCACTCACAGAGAAAGTCCTTGGACTGTGGAGTACAGCTCATTTGGGACTTTTTCCTCTCCACCTGCAATTATTTTGTATTTAAAATCAAGTTCAAACCATTTTTGAAACTGTGCTTAAAGGTGTGTAATATTTTCCATCTTTAGATACTTTCTCCTTAAAAGTAAACTATTCATAGTTTTTCCCCCACATTTCCAAATATAAACAAACACTGTGGCTTTGGTTTATTTGAGCAAACAGATGCAACAACATTGGTTTAGCCAATGGCATGAGTTTGAGGCGGGACTACCTAATTAACTAGCCAATGGCAGACAGTGCCACAGAAATCATGAACTGAATTTGAAGCAAACATCCTCTCTATTTCCCCTTACAGTCCTCTAATGTTAGCCATCCCCTAGTGCATTTAAAGTGACAAAATCAGGGCGGATAAAAGATAAAACTAGTCTCTGGCTCTCTGATTATTTGACAAAAGAAAGAAAGAAGCAGAGAGAGAAAAGCGAGTGGAAAAGTGGTTTTGAACACTCACTTGTCAAATGGTGAATTAATCAACCGCTTTAAATAACGATGTTGTTTTCTTTTTCCTTTCTTTCACCGTGGCCAGCTCCTCTAAAGCAAAGCAAATTGTAAATAGCTCTGGGATGCTGGGTAACAAACTTATGTTTCATATATATACTCCTGGCTTTAATAGGGAGACAATCTGATAGGTGGACGAAATAAGGATACAGACACACAACACATACAGTGAGGTCCAAAAGTACACTATGCACTGTAAAAACTGATTTTGAAATTCTGAAATAAAAATGATTTGAGATTCAATACGGCTTTTCACATTTGAAATAGTTAACCTTGGGTCATTCTAAACCCCAGGTAAAAGCAATCCTTCTTCACTCAATTAATGTGTTTTCAGTTACCATTAAACATTTCTCCATTCAATGAAACGACTATTCATGTGCAGTGTTTCCATGACGGTCCAAAGCAAGTCAATATGAGGCACCCGATTGGGTGTCTTGCTAAGCATTTAGCATTAACATTCTGGCACTGCAGTGCGAGATTAACACCACAAAAGCGGTGTGAACCTACATTTTATAACATTTATAACAACAATAATTCCTGTGGTTAAGTGCAGTGTGAAAAGCCCTACAATATGTTACTTGCCGTTTCTTTTTAATTAGGCTATTTGTGATATTTACTACCAATTTCTTAGAAGTAAATTCTACACCATTTTTTCAATGCAGTAAAAAATGCAGCATTTTTCTAATTTAACAACATTAGAAACACATTAGAAGGCACAAATTGCATTATCAGTATAACAATACAAGTGGCAATTTGAAGTGGAGTGTCACAAATGTACTTACTTGATTAGTGACCTAGAAAAAGTGCTTGGTCTTGGTATCTTTTTTTTCCCCAACATTTTTTAAAAGCATATTTTCAAATTTTGAATCCCAGATTTTTAGTGTGGACTTTTGGACTCCAGTGTATCCACAGCATCATCGATTGAAACTAAGACACTATAGCGAGCTGCTTACTTTTATCCTCCTCTTTCTCATCTTTTTTCTTCCATTTTTTTAGATTAAAATGGAAATCAATCAACCCCTTTTAGCCTGAGTCTCAAGACTCAGAGCGTCTCGGCTCTTTACTCTGAATTTACACAAAGACGGCAGGCTAGCAAACACTTTTAACACTGCTGAGACAGTTTTTTCTGTTCTTTCTTACTATCTTGTTAAAGGGGCAGTTCACACAAAAATGAACATTTTGTAATCATTTACTCACCCCCATGTTATTCTAGATCTATATGACTTACTTTCTTCTGTCTAACACAAAAGATGATATTAGGAAGAACGTTTGGGGTCCAAAAAACATTGACATAGACATAGGTGTGTATAAAGGCATTAGTGTGTAATATTAATCAAGATTTGCAATATAGCTATTCTGGTAAATAATTTGCTAAAAGTGTACTTAGACAATAACATTTCAGATAACTACAATCGGAAAAAACTGAAAAAAAAAAAGTAAAAAAAAAAAAAAAAAAAAAAACAGCTCAATTGAGTCATTCTGAAAGCCAGTTTCACATCATTTTGACATTTTCCTCCCTCTTTTGAATAGAGGTTTTTATAAACCGTTGAGTTTTATTAAATCCAACAACTTTCTCTTGGGCTTTTTGGGCAGGTTGCTTTATGCAATGTGAAGGGACTTTATACTGTAAAAATCAGCGATGTAATATAACTTTTGGTTCACACAGATTCACATTTCAATTCTGTTACCAGTTTCTCTTAGTGGCTGAATTAAGAACAGAGTGGAAAATGCAGATGTAGATTTTCCCTCTGAAGGTTGCGCTCAACAGTCTTTGAAGAGAAAACCATAAGAAATTGACATCAGTGCTTATTTTCTTTTATGCTATGCAATGTTCTGTCAGCAAAAATGTATACTTAAAATAGTTTTATGAAAAGTATATTTTTCTTTTTTAAATGTTATCAGTAGTGTTTTTCTTTGAACTCTTTTGTAGCACCGCTTGGTTACAGTGTCACTGGATAAATCATGCATTAGTCGATACTGTACTGCTTTATTTTAATACGCCATACATTCATCTTTCTGACTACATTTGACCAACAGTTTGATAATGTACTAAAATACACTCCCAGTGCACAAGAATAGAGTCTGGAGCATTGGCAGTGTACAGCCTTGATTCCTTATGATAACCGTCGCCGTAATTAATGGACATTTGTGTGATTTCTACTGAAGTTTAAATCTTAATGCCTGTTGCTGTATATATTTTATAAGACAACCTGTCATCTATTTGTTGTATGAGACATATTTTAAATAAAAGTTATTGTTCTAAACAACTGTGCTAGTATTATATCTGATTTGGGTGGAAATTAATATAGAGATCATTAAAATGACTAGATGCATAGTTTGATCATCATCATCTACTCACTGGGTGATATCTACTCCATTAGCATGGTGCTATTGTGAATGAAACAATTTCCTTTGAAAAATGTCATTTTTTTTAAATAATAAATTTATGTAAAATGATGCATTTAAATTAATAATTGTTATAATTCATAATTATTAAATTGAATAAATTAAATTTAAGATACTTTTTGGTGCTTGCCATCAGTGTTATATTAGTATTATTTATATAGTATTAGAGTATTTATTCATATTTTGAATAGCTTTTTTATTTTTATTTTTTTTTCTCCTTATTTTCATGTTTTGGTAGTTTTATAATTTTTTATATTTTATATATTATAAATGTTTCTTATAACATTTGCCTTTTAAACATTTACATTTTTTATTATTTTTATTTCAGTTTTTGTTTTAGTACTTTTTTTAATTAGTTACCAAAGCAAACATTTCTAATTTTCCTATAAGTTTTTTTTTTTCAGTTTAAGTTTCTTAAATTTCTTTTATTTCACCTTAATTTAAATTAACTTTTTATTTATTTACTTAATTTTAGCTTTATTTATCAACCATTCAGTTTTGTTGTTCATAAAAGAGCATCTTGGACATATGCGCTATGGAAGAAAACAAAAAAAAAACCTTTTTTATGACAGATTTTGCATTTTGGGTGACCTATACAATATTTACATTAACACCTTGCGCAATTTTCCAGCTGAGATATGCTAATGGTAAATGCCACCGAGAGATATTTTCATTTTTCCTCTGACATCAGCATATACTCATTTTCCACTTTTGACAGCCCAACCGAGCTTATGCAAGAGAAGTAATATGAAACTTCACTTATCCTAAACTCAGGCGTTATACACTGATAAAGCTGGAATTTTATGTATTTATATATTTTTTTCCAGATACATAAATCACTAAACAGACTCAGTCAAACTCTTTTATTCTCTCCTCTTGGGAGATCTCATAATAAATGCGTCTGAAGGCCTCTTGAGGGCGCTTGTGAGCTACACAACGTTTCTCTGTGTTTCCAAAAGATTGACACATCTGAGGATGCACAGTATAATAATAATAAAACACAAGTACAGGTCTATATTGTACAAAGTGTGATGCTTAAACCGAGCAGTTTGGTGCAGGAGAGCATAGGGATGAAGGGATTTTGTGTCTGCGATGCGTGATTACGTTGGGATCTGCCAAAGTCCCAGCCGTTGTGTTACTGCTGGCGTTTAGTGCTGCACGATAGCACACATCTTATTCCCCGGCGCCTCTGTGACAAACCCGGAGATCAGTTTGAAATAATGAACACGCTCACACACACACAACCTCTCCATCTTGTCCTTATGATGTTGTTCTCACAAGGGGGAATGCAAGTCTGTAACCGCTGTGGAAACAGGACTGACTGGGTTTTCTGCTGATGTTCTTCTGTTTATTGCAGAGCCAGCTGATCAATGCCGGGGAAAGTGTTAACTTCTGGTCACCTCGTATGAACTATTCACACAGAAAAAAATGGTAAGAAAGAGGTTGGAGAGAGAGAAAAGGAGAAATAGTTAGTTGTGCGCTTTCTCAAAAAAAAAAAAAAAAAAAAAAAAAAGTCCCTTTCAAGTAAATCAGTTCACCTGGAGGCCATTTTGACAATGAACTAGTTTTCTATGTAGGCAACAGTTTGTCAACATTTCCAGAGTTAACGTTATGAAAATGAGCAGCAATGCAATGTGATTTATAGTAAGAAGAAAATTAATTATTTGTCTAATTAGAATGATTTTTAACCACAGTAAATCATATTTGAGAGCAGATTTTCGCACCAGTAACATCCTGTGGGAATGTCCCTAAAGGAATAGTTCACCCAAAAATGAAGATTTGCAGGAAATGTCCTCACTCTCAGGCTATCCAAGATGTACAGTAGATGAGTTTGTTTTTTCATCGGAACAGATTTGGAGATTTTTAGCATTACATCACTTGCTCACCAATAGATGCTCTGCAATGAATGGGTGCCGTCAGAATGAGAGCCCAAACAGCAGATAAAAACATCACAATAATCCACAAGTAATCCATGAATAAGTGAAACCAGTCCAAACCAGTTCTAAATATATACAATATTTATATATAATATTTACTGAAAAAAGTGTTATTATGGGTTATGGATTTTGGCCATAAGTGACAGGTCAAAGTTAAAATGCCTTAATGATGGATTTGTTTCTTACAGACATGCAGCTGTTCACTTCACAAGATGTTTTAATTGATGAACTGGATTTGTGTGGAATGATTATTGTGATCTTCAACTGTTTGGACTCAGTTCATTCTGACGGCACCCAATCACTGCAGAGAAGTGAAGTAATGTTAAATTTCTCCAAATCTGTTGTGAAGAAGAAACAAACTCATTTACAGGTACATCTCGGATGGCCTGAGGGGGAGTAAACATTTAAAGGTGCTGTATGTAGGATTGACACCGAGTGGTTGAACTAGGTATTGCAGTCCAAATTAAAAATATTGGAGAGGGTTGTTTTCACCCGGCCCCTCCTCCTCAGACTTAACGCACATGCAGGTTGCCAGATTGACGACGCAAACAGGAACGAGTGCACTTAACGATAAATGAAATGAAATACGCTGTTTTCCGCCAACTGGCAACCCGGGGTGCCGAAAACACAATTGGGTAAACTGGCAGTGGGTGGATTTCACAAACCAAAACAACTACAGACATTCCGGCCCGGTACACACATTTTCAAAGGCGAATAACTGACCATAGCATTGTTTTTCATAAAAACAAGTATGTTCACTTAGCATGTTTCTTAAATATCTGCAAACATATTATGGTATTGTTATGCTTCAGTAGAGTCAAAAACTTACATACAGCACCATATAGGGTGACCATGACCATACATTCTCTTTTTCCCGGACATGTCCTCATTTCGGACCTGAAAAAAATCGCCAGTTCGGCATTTCTAATCGCCAAAAATTTCCAGGATTTGGTTTTTGCATGCTACAATCACCATTTATTGTGTGCATTTTTGTTTTAGAGCCCTGCAAAGGGACTGTTTTCTTAATCCTGCTCTTTTGCCATGGGTTGATTTTCCCCTGTGGGTTAAAGGTTTGAAATGTTGAATAAATTAGATTTTACTGAAATGCTTGTATTGACACATTTTGCATTTACTATATGATAAAACTGTGCTGTTGAGTTTTGTGAAGGAGGGCCACTGGTAGGAAGCTTTTTTAGCTGTGTTTATGATCAATATACATAACAGTAACTGTAAAATATATATTTTAGGTATGGAAATGACAATTTAAATGGTTGATATTTGAGCTATAGTCATTGCGCTACTTTGGGCACCCACAGTCCTCTTTTTGGAAAACTAAAATATGGTCACCCTATTTAATAAGTCAGCTTATTGCCACAGGGCATTAAATATTCCATTAAATATAATATAAATCGGCTGTTAAAGCCTCCAGCAGGTTTTTCAGAGCAGCTCTGTAAGAGGCAAAGCCAAGTCAACATCTGCTTTCTCTCCAGGTAAAGCGTTAACGCTTGTTACTATTTTGCAGAGAAAGAAAATTATGCCTTTTTGCCTTAATAGCCGAGACCATTTGTAAAGGCTCTTTTCATAGAAAAGTGTGTCATTATTCTTCTCTTATATTACTAAAATTATATACTGTTTTGTTGTCTCTCTTGCACAAGTCAATTCAGTTGACATTCTCTCCATGCAATGGCTGTGTATTTTCATTTTAAAATTTTCATTATCAAATGGCACAGACAGGTGTATAATAAGCACATTCAAGTTAAACTCTTCGCATTCACCATATGTGGCAAGATTGAAATCATGTGTTTTAGAACAATCTATATAAAAGCCCTAATGGCGTCTAAACACAATGAAGTCCATAATGATTATAAAGACACATCAGAAAGAGGCAAAACGTTATTAGGCACCCGATCACTGAATGCATTCAAATAGCACACAATGGCTATGTACGAAAGAGCATACTACTTTTAAAGCAGTAAATAGCATGTATACTATGCACAGTATGCAGATGTTCTCCAATTAACTATAGATTTGTCTAAATGAGCAGTTTACAATTGAGCTTACACAAAAACTTATAATATTAGTAAATAATGTACTGTTTATATACTATATACAAATATATTTAAACAGACCAAAACATGAAAATATTACCTTTTGGGCAGTCCAATCAAATAATAAATCAAGAAAGAGGTTAAAAATGGCAACTTGTACTATTTTCGGTTCATTTTTCATATGTAATGGGAATATAGTACTCTACACATTAGGATTTGTTGTATATGTACTGAACATTTTGCCAGCATTTGCATACTGCATAGTGTATACTATATACTGCAGAAAAATATGTTTGGTAGCATGTTACTGATACACACACTCACGGTAAAGAGTTTTTGCTCACCTTCCTTTGCCAATACGACACAGTGGAATTCGTTTCACTTTGCCACCTTTCAGATGGAGGAAGAATGAAAAAAGAGAGAAGAGAGGTTTGGGGATTTTAAACATAATGGTTTTTTAAACCACTCTCAGAAAGGTACAAAAGCTGTCACTGGGGCAGTACCTTTTCAAAAGGTACATGTTTGTACCTAAAGGGTCCATTTTAGTACCTTAAAGGTACATATTAGTACTTAAAGTGTACATATTAGAACCTAATAGGAACAAAAGTGTACCTTTTGAAAAGGTACTGCCCCAGTGACAGCTTTTGTACCTTTATTTTTGAGAGTGAACCAATCAGGACTGAGACTTGAAGATGGGTTTACTTACAACCAAGCACCATGATTCCCATCACAAAGAGAACTGCGGCAATGGTTAACCCTGCATGACTTAGACTGGAGTAATCTGAAGAAAAAAAACAAGTAAAAACATAAGTCATGTTATGCATTAATCATGATGCAGAACACACTCACAGAACAATCCAGTCGAACAGTCTGGAAACATACATAAAGTCACATTAATTTTTAATTTCATGTTTGTGTGAGGATGTCACAACAGACTTTCAATCACCAAGTGTCTCTCACAGCAAGAGAAGCAGCAAAAGTCAATTTTACAAACAAATCATTTAACTTCATCAAATGCAGCATGGAAATAATAAAAAAGTATTTTATAAGCTCTCTGCATCTGTTTCTTAAATATTCCAATATTTCGTTTTAACTGGAATATATGCATTACTAGGTATGGGAATTAAAATGATGAAATGAAAATAATTAAAATAGGTAACATTTATACATATACAAGTCATTATTTGTCATGGTTATTAAGCTTTTTTCCTTATGGCTGAGAGCTGATTCTTAGTTTTACTATCCATGTGGGAGCATTCGGTACCCGCAAAGCAGGCAAAACCTCTCTCTTTCTCTCTCTTACACACACACACACACAACACAGGCTTTGAAGCAACAGTGAACCGGCATAAAACACCCTTAACTGATGACTCTGAAACATATTCAGGCACTTATAAACTTAGTTCCTGGGGAATGAATGCAGAACAGAGACATCTTCGGGTCACAGCTAATGAGGCTATTTCCTGAACATGTAGCTGCCCTAACAATAGGAGGTGATTGAAGCAGCGGCTGTCACCAGGTCATAAGCTTTCAACTACAGCTCTTGAGACAGTAATAGCGCTCCCATGCTCAGCACCTCTGTGCTTCTTATAAACACAATACTTTCCACTGACAGGGAGATTGAGTTCCTCCAGTCTTTGTGTTCGAACACACTGTCAGCGGCTCGTACGTTACTGTACCAGAAAAATCAGCAGACAATTAATTGGTAATGAGTTCCACAAGATCACCAAATGTGAACCATGGACCACAAAACCAGTCATAAATGTCGATTTCTCGAAATTGAGATTAATACATCATCTGAAAGCTGAATAAATAAGCTTTCCTTCGATGTATGGTTTGTTAGAAAATCTGGAATCTGAGGTTGCAAAAAAATCTGAATACTGAGAAAATCACCTTTAAAGTTGTCCAAATTAAGTTCTACTAATCAAAAATTAGGTTTTGATATATTTACGGTAGGACATTTACAAAATATCTTCATGGAACAAGATCTTTACTTAATATCCTAATGATTTTTGGCATAAAAGAAAAATCTATAATTTTGCCCAATACAATGTTTTTTTTTTTGGCTATTGCTTAAAATATACCCCAGCGACTTAAGACTGGTTTTGTGGTCCAGGGTCACAAATATGTGGTCTATTAATGTTATTGTTAATGGAAACTCTTTAAAGGAATAGTTCAACCATAAATTTGCGGAGAATATACTTACCCCCAGGTTATCTAAGATGTAGATGAGTTTGTTTCTTCATCATAACAGATTTGGAGAAATTTAGCATTACATCACTTGCTCTGCAGTGAATGGGTGCCGTAAGAATGAGAGTCCAACAGCTGATAAAAACATCATAATAATCCACATAACTCCAGTCCATCAATTAAGATGCATGCTTGTAATAAATTCATATGTTTTTTTAACCGTTGCTTATATGGCTAAAATACAACTTTTCATCTATACTATTGCTTTCTCCAGTAAAAAAAAAAATAATAATAATCTCATCTGAATCAGGAGAGAAATATGCACAGATCAAGCAACAAAAGTCCAGTTCTAAACAAATATGTCAGTGGATTTTGATTTGAGACATCACCAGGGGATACACTTTTACACTGGAGGAAGCGCTATTATGGATTATGTATTATTGCCAGTGTCAAAGTTAAAAAAGTCTTGATGGATTTGTTTATTGTGATGTTTTCATCAGCGGTTTGGGCTCTCATTCTGACGGCACCCATTCACAAATTATATCATGCTACATTTCTCCAAATCTGTTCCAATGAAGAAACAAACTCATGTACAAGTTGGAAGGCCTGAGGGTGAGTACATTTTAAGCAAATTTTTATTTTTGGGTCAACACAACTATAATTACTCAATTATAATAATATATAAATATTACTAGAATAACACTGCTATTAGATTTCTGTGACGTTCCTTCTGTTGTGTGTTTTATAATCCATTAAGTGAGAATCTATAAGTCCAGTCATTTGGAAAAGTTGTAGCACAAACAACACATGATTTAAAGTATCATCCATGTCTGTAGAACAAACGAGTTACAGCTGACATTCAATACTTTGGGTTAGAGGTTTGTTCTAGCATTAATCGTGATGTCTGCATCAGCAAGCACCATTAATTAATGAATGATTGAACAGATACTTACTGTAATGAAACGGCTCGTCCCATCTTTTATCTGTTGAGGAAATTGCACAGTTTAGAGAGATTTTGACATCATAAACAAGACCTGAAAACAGTCCATATGCCTATAAAATGTAATGGACTCTATCATTTTCATAATATGCTAAATAAGCCAGTAGAATATGTGTGGGTGTGTGTGTTCATGGTGATGGACTCATGAGCCTGCTGTGTCTAATGGGTCTAATGGGTAGAAAAAATATTTCACTTGTCCACCTCACATGACCTCCAACAATAATTTTCTATCATTCAATCAGAGTTGTGTCAATGAGATGCAGTTTATGCAAATTACTTTATGATTTGATGGATAAAATTTAGTGGAGATTGAAATGAATGTAAACAAAATAAATGAAATGTAATGAAAATATTCATTATTTGACCATCCTTTATTAATAATTGATTTTGGATATATATATATATATATATATATATATATATATATATATATATATATATATTATATACATATGTTAGGAATGCAGTTTTAATACAATTTTAATATAAAATAATTTGAATATAAAAAAAAAAAAAAACTTACAAAAATAAAAAAAAATATACAATAACAATATTGCTTAATGAGCAATACAAAAATCTTAAAATAATAAAAAAGATTATATTTTAACTATATTATTATTATATTAAAATCAAAACTCAGAATTCTCAAAAAACTGTTTTGAAAATATGCATTATCGACAAAGATTTTAATAGATACAATAGAAAAGTAACAGTATATCAGCCTATCATAGGCTGTAGAATAAATTTGGGAAAAAAAAAGAAAAAAGTTTTACCCCACTCTACAACTCTGGCGGTTCTGGAGGTGTTGGTGTTAGGGGTCGCTGCAATGAGAAAATGAGTGGGAAGTGAGGTCAAGGAAAAAGACAAGGAGAGAAACCTAATCTTGCATGTACATTCTTTCCTCAAATTCGCAGAATTATGAATAGGAGTGAGCCTTTTGAATTCCTGCTTCTTAGAGTTGAGTCAATGAGATGCAGTTTATGCAAATTACTTTATCACCTTTAAATTCCAGCAGCACTCATTCTCTGTCCGGCCCTGTCTTTCAAATTCAATTTTTGCATATTTCAATGGCGCTGCTCTCCCAGGATATATGGTTGGTTGATTCTTCATAAAGCATATCAGCTCGCCGCGACAGTGCTCCTCAATCCCGCGGAAACGCCGCATTATCTTTAAGCCTCTCAGCATGGAAAGAGCCTTGAACATTTTCTAATTACCTGCTAATTATGTGTGTCCTTGATATGAATTGCATGAGTAAAGAGGAAGCCTCTCAGCTATTCATGCAATCCTCAGCTCTGTTACCCTCCCCCATCCCACAATCCCACACTGAAAGTCCTTCCACTAAAACTAAAGTTGCATTTCAGTCAGAATCAGGGCTTACGGTGTGCGGCAGACGTCTTTTTGGAGGTCGCAGAGTAGGTCACAGGGGAGTCTGTAGAGGCTTCAGTGTTTGCTGCAGTTGCTGTGGGGTTAAAATGGTCTGCATCTGGGCTCATTGTCACCCCTGTCATATTCAGATTATCTGGAGGATGGAGGTGAACACTTTCGTGATTTAATTGTATTAGAGATATAATCCAAAATAAATACCGCCAGTTCATTATGCCACCAAAAATCAATTCCTTCTGTGACAGATCAAACTTTACAGAGTATGTTATCAAGGTAAACAGAGAACGAAGACATTTTGTACTGGATCTGTAACTCAGTTTATCTGTATTGAAAACAATTAGATTCAAAACCGCAAACAAATTGGAAGTATAGAATAAATATATAAAACATAATCTTGACTATAATATAAAACATAACAGGCAATCCTGGGATGGTTATGTGGTTATGCTGGGAAATAAAAATGCAAAAAAGGAAATAAAAATCCTACCCTCACCCACGTTTGTGGGTTCAGTGTTATAAAACGGAGATATGGAGCTTTCCAGTGTTGTCTGGGTCTCTGTATCTGTCAAGTTCTCAGCTGCATAACCTTTATAGACAGAAACAAAGACACATTTTGGCTACAGTTAGAAAACTTCTTCACGAAGATGGAGAGAGTTTGGGTGGAGGAAACTTGTGCATCTCTTTATGTAATGTGTGAGATCATTTGGATGCTGATCACATCTCATATATTTTGGAGTTGCCGGAAAGTATGTTTTCTGGGATACAGTTCAAGATCTTGGGATATTGATTTCCCAGGGGAATTTTCAACAATGTACCTAGGCTATTTTTCAAAAATCTTTGAAGGCTGATGGGTATCTTATGATATTATTTATAGGGTATAAAAAGACCATTACCAGAAAATAGTATAAGCAAACACCTGCTTAAAATGGAAAATGGATAGAAATCTATTGCACTGATATATAATTTAAGACCCAAAACTGATTGATTTCAAAGTTATAGCAAGAAATGCAGATTGTATTAATATAAATATAGACACCATATATATACAGCCATGTGTTGAGGTCAGTGGAAGGAAAACAGCAGCAGCAACATGGCTTTAAGAAAAGTTTGGCCACAAGAAATGGAGATATTTTTTTTCAGAACAGATCATTGCGCAAACAGCTTGGAGCACTGACTACTTTGAAATAAACAACTCCTGTTTAACTTGTTGTTTCGCATTCAACTTCTCACATGTGTTTTCGTGACAAAACATGGATTGGGGACTGTGTAGAGTCATTGGGTGACCGAGTTGTTGTCAACTCGTGTAGTGTGTGACCATAGGCATAGCTTGACATTTGGGTGGGGGGGTCCCAAACCTTTTCAGCAATTTCACCACAAACTGTGTGTGCTATTGCCGAAACTGTGTGTGTAATGTCCCCTTTAAAAGACATTTAGACTATCTAATACCCAATACACAAATCACAAAGTGTCAAATAAAACTACAGGAGAGAGAGAGAATATTAATTTGATACTTTCATTAAGGCTGCAAAGACAAATATCTGAGATTTTTACAAGAGCATTTGAGAATTTTTTATAGAGCATTACCAACAATCTCCTTCTGACACCATTATGACTTATGAGTGTTTGAAAACACATTCAGCTCAATGATCCTGTCCGGCTTCAGAGTTCGGGATTACACACACACAAGCTGCAGATGAATGCAAATGTATTCTGAGGCTGGCATAATAACAGTGTGGTGATGTAGAGTGCAGTGGTTTGTAATGAAGGCAGGCCTCTCATAGACCATGCCACAGAACAAGGACTAATTGTGGTCTAGCAGAGATGGGTCGCGGCATATTTGTGTGCATTTTCCGGCTACGTGCAGATTTTCCAATGAATCCCTTCACAAGATGAATGGCCACATGAGACTGAGCAATTCTACTGGCAAACACTGTGATTATTGCAGAACGGCTATAATCAATCTTTTATTGGAAGTATCCATCTGAAAAAGATTAGACCCGCTGGTCATTTGTGGTTTTGGGTAATGTAGGATTTTATTAAAAATAGGCATTATCAGATTATGCTGACAAATGTTTATGATGTATATGTGTAATGTAATAAAAGACAGTGTGTGTGTGTGTGTGTGGGTGTGTGTGTGTGCGTGCGTGCGTGAAAGAGAGAGGAGAAGAAACATGATAACTCACTTCTGAAGATAAATAACAGAAAAAAGATGGCCCCTCGCAACAGGATCTGAAAAAGAGAAAACACCTACAATCAGAAGTACACAAACAGGTTAAAAACACTTCTCTTTGACTGTGGAAAAAGGTGACTGTACAAAATTACGTTGAGATTTTCCCACAAAGCATTGCTGCTATTTCAGTATTCTATTCTATTGCAAATTTAAAACAATGTGAACCCATTTTACTTTCATTATGTGACATTTGTAATATTGGAGGGAATTTTTATTTTTATTTTTAACTATTTGGAATTGACTGGACAGTGAAAAGTGTGTTTTATATACCAGAATGGAACCAGACTGAATAAGAGATTGCCTGTTTAAGGTATTTTTAAAAGAAATTTATCATTTATTGAGTGCAGGGACACAATAAAATGAATAAAAGCGTCATAAAAGATGTTTAAATTTTTTTTTTTTTACAATCAATCAAACATACAATAAAAACACAGTAATATTGTAAAATATAAATGTAACATGGGTGAGCATAACTTATCAACCCTAAACTTCTGAATGGTAGAATATTGTAAGTAGAGTCATTTCAGATTTCATGGTGCTTTACAGTTCTCTCTTGCAACTGTAAACATTCTGCCCATGTAATGAGAGCATTTGAGATGAAATGTCTTGACATTTCCCAACATTATCATTAGCCAATCAATTGTGGTTGTTTTGGAAATTTGTGCCTTTTGATCAATAAAAGCCCAACAAAAGAAGGCTGCCAGTGTTTCTGATGGGAGGGGTTACTTAGCAACAGTGACATGAGCAAGTACATAACAGAAACACTGGATTATGACACATCAGATGACAGGCCGGCATTACAGGCACCAAGCTCTCCATTAGTATAATCAAACAACTGCAGGACCAAAAATAAAGCGGTTCTGTAGGTGTGAAAGAACAGATTGCCGCAGACTTGGCCAAAGCTCATGGCTTTAAATATGAACCAATGATAGCAGAGTCTTGGGGTGTCAAGGAGTGTGGGGTAAGATGCGTCACTGGGTAAACTGTGTCAACCCCTTGGCAAACAGCGCAGAGAAAAGATCCATCACATGAGAAAAAATGACAAATAACTTTTTTTTTATTTTTCCATGTCAGATTGTCTACATGACAGGCATATATCATGGAAGGTGTTAAAATAAGCCATGGATTATTAAAATAAGCATTCTATTTTTCCAAAATGGAAAAACACTCACCTTTTCAAAATCTTTAAGAATCTTTAACAAAATATTACAAAAAATCTCTTAAAGTCCACCAAGGTTATTTAATCAAACGATAAAACATACAAAAAAATCAGCAAAATTGTGAAATATTATTACGGTTTAAAATAACTGTCTTCTGTTTGAATGTATTTTAAAATGTAATTTATTCCTGTGATGCAAAGCTGAATTTTTAGCAGCCATTACGTTAGTCTTCAGTGTCACGTGATCCTTCAGAAAGCATTCTGATATGCTGCTTTGCTGCTTAACAATTATTTCTGATTACTATCGATGTTGGAAACAGTTTTGCTGCTTAATACATAGCTTATGAAAGTTATATGTTCCATTGGCTCAGTGGTAGAGCATTGCGTGAGCAGCGCAAAATGTTTGCTAAATGCATAAATGTTAATGTATAAAATTATTTATTAATAAGGAATATTTATTTTATTTTATTTTTTACTTTATTTGTTTTTTAAGCATTATTTTTGAGTTTAGGTTGAAATTTAATTTATAATCATTTAAATCATACAGTTCTCTCTACATAAATGCTGTTTGAATAGTTTCATGTTGTCTGCTGATTTGTTAACACTATTACAACAAACTGTGCAATGTTCCTGTCTGTAACAGCTTCCCCTAAGCTAGCAGAAACGTGGACATAGCATGTTCTGCTGAAATCGGCATATGGAGAGCTCAGCCCAGCATGAAGCCTTTGTGTCCTTACAGTTTAACTGTATCGGACTCAGTTAAGTTATAAATTTTTTTGAATAAATAAGCAAAAAACAAATTATCTCCACTTTCCCCTACAACAACAAATAGGAATGGTTGTAGTGTCCACTTAGTTTGTGTGAGTCTTGCTTCACACTACTTCCTGTAATTGTGAACTGCTGCCACGTGTTACTACTACACGTTCAATTTGTTGAAAGGTTAGATCAAGCCAGTCATTCCCGTCTTGTTTAACACCTTTTAATACAGAGACGACTGAGCCATAAAGAAATGTAAAAATGAAAGCTGGGTATAAATATAATTCAGTGTCTCAACGGATCTATCCAATAATATATTCATACTGGCTACTTTATAGAACATGGCTTTAACTATTAAAATAAAAGGTTGAACGCAACTTTATAAGCTGTCATAGAAAGAAATATTTTGAAATATTTTTCAAGAGTGTCTGTGATTTCATGACAAATCTAACAAAGTCACATTTTAAATGTACTTATAGGCCTCATTTTCCTCATGAAAAAAAAAAAAAAAAAAGTAAATTTTTTACTTGTCCTAACTTTCATGAAAACAATGAATAAAAAAACATTTATTATTATTATTGCTGCACATTTATTTGTTCCTTTTCTGTTTTATTTTGTGGCCTCTAAGAACTTTTTCATTAGAAGTAGCCACTTTGATCCATGCGAGGGCAAGCATGTATTGAACTGTGGCTGTGTACTTCACTTTCTTCTGCAGGTGAGTGACTGTGTTTCTACAGACAGATGGTCCTCTGAGTCTTATATGATCGATGGATCAGATGGACGAATAGGTGGTCCACAGTGATCTCACATGCTTGAAGCACGTGTGCCTCTTGCTAAGCATATCATTTTCCTCTCTAGCTCTACATCTGCTTACCTCGTAGCATCTGTGTAACACTCAAGCTCAGAAACTCCAAAAATAAGCGCGTGTTTAAATATCTGCTGTTTGAGTTCACTTACCTTGCTGTTCATTTTGATCTTGCGTAGCACATCCAATCAGAGTCAAACAGAGCACAGCATCTGCCAGTCTGTTATAACAGAGAAAATATGGAAGTTGGTTAGTGGACCACACCCTAACTTCCTCTCACGCTCAGTCCTTCTCACTGGTGCTGAGGCCCCTCACTCGTGTTCACATCTGTCAGACCTCTTTTATGCCTGTCTCATCAGCTATTGTCTACAATTCAAACTATGTTAATGCCAGGCTCTCTCACATTGTGTGTATCAGCACTGTAACTCATTGTCTAAGCAGCTCTTTGTGTCGGGTCTGTATTTGTGTATATGCAACACGAAAAGGAGAGAAGTGTATTATTTTATTACATTTTAATATCTTTTTATGCATTATTATTTTGTATTACTTTTATAATAAGTATTATAATAAATTATATATATATATATATATATATATATATATATATATATATATATATATATATATATATATATATATATAATTTTATTACATTAATATTATTGCATTATTATATAGATGTAAAATTATTATATTTATATGTTTATTAATATTATTATTATTATATAGATGTAAAAATAAAGAAATAAATAAATCGTGCTAGGTCAAGGCAATTTAATTAGTCGGTTAATAAAATGTGTGAAAAAATACCACAGACCTGCATGAAAGGAGGGAAATGACTCATATTTAAACTTAGAGACTTGGTAAACACTTTTCAACCACCCAGAACACCTTAGCAACCAACTAGCAACTGCATTGCAAACTTGCCTCACAATTAACTTAGGAAGTGTAAAAATGAACTTTTATTCCCCAGGTGTTTCTCATTTAATTACTAATACTTTCTAATAAAAAAAGGATGAAATACATATTCGTCATATATGAAAGAACGGCTGATATAGTTAAATTATACATGTTTAAAAAATTTATGTTGGAGACACAGTTCAGATAATTTGGTATCGGAAGGAATTGCTGAAAATGTTTGAATTTATACACAGTAAAATAAATATAATAAATAAATGAATAAATAAATAAAAAGGGAGTACATTTACAACAGTTTATCTGCAGGATTTTTAAGCTCAAATTTAAGACTTTTTAAGACCTGCACAAATAAAATTAATACCATATGAGCGGGGTAGGGCAATATCTATGGTAACATATTAAAATGTAAAATGACTGTAAAAAGAATGATTTACAGTTCAGATACAAAAAGAACAAAATGTTTAATAAAATGATCAACTTCACATTTTAGCCTTGAAACCATTTTTAAGAAAAAGGATGAGTTAAAAATGTATTGATTATTAGATTAATTTAAATAATTATTATCAATCAATTATTATATTAATTAAATAACATATAAATATATTTTACTGTCTTAAATGTTTGATCCACCAGTTCACATTTACAACTCGGTGTGTTTGCTGCGTAAAAATATGGGTCGATTTTCTCATCGATCTGAACAAAAACAGCAGACGGTTGATTGAAAATGTAAATCCATTCTTTGACAGTAGGAGACGCTTTCAGAAGGGCAGATATATAATGGTTTTCCTACAAGCACTAGCATTGCTTAGGGACTTTTGATACACTTTGGTATCTTCATCATTTGAACATAGTTTGTGAAGAAGCAAAGTCATTTGCCAATCATCCAATCAAATCGTTGTGTAGGAGAAACAAGTGAGATATTTAAGACATCCTATCTAGTGAATTTTCTCTCCTGCTGTACATTGTTTTCTTTTAAATGATTTAGATAAGTGACATACGCTACTATGTAGTCTTCTCTGAAAACGGAAGGAAGGAAACCATATAACCCACAAACAAATGCGGTAATGAAACAGAACACTGTGTTCCAGAGGTTGTCATGGCAGCAAGGCCTCCTAAGCCTAAAATTAGGTTAGATTAAAATCACAAAAGTACTGAAACTTTTTTTTTTTTTCATTTCAGATGTTTTAGCCTTCTCAAAAGAGCTTTAACGAACATCACACGATCTCTGGAAACCCTCCTCCTACACACTTCAACGTTCCTTGAGAAAGAAATTCAGTTTCACAATTTTCAAATGATCAACCTCCTTATCTGTCCCTCTGATTCAATAGCAGTTGTAAAGCATGGTTAACTGAGCCTACCTGGTATAAATAGACCACTGCTTTGTCCGCCACATTACACAATACACATTATACAGAAGATTGCCAGAATTCAACAAAGAGGCGGCAGACCCCATGTCATGTTCTCAAAGCTGACCCCGCAAACCCAAGATTCCTTCCTCTCCTCTTTTTACATAATGCTACAATTTGTCACAATACTTTCCGTTTCTTTAATAAAGATAATATAGCTATCTTAAAAGTTAACATTCTTGGTGTTAAAGGGATAGTTCACCCAAAAATGAAATTTCTGTCATCATTTACTTGCATTGCACTTGTTCTGAACCTACGTGAGTTTCTTTCTTCTCTTGAACACACTCTGTTTACCGTTTACGGTACCCATCGACTTCCATAGTATTTTTTTTTTTTCATACTATGGAAGTCCACTGTTAGGCCACATACAGTACATTATTCAGAATATGTTATTTTCAGAATATATGTTATACAGGTTGGGAAAAACTTAATGTAAATGATGACAGTTGATGACAGGGTTTTCATTTCTGGGTGAACTATCCCTTTAATGGGTCTTTACTTCTTTAGTGCAAGGCTATAGCATTTTTTCAACAGTTTTATCCTTCACCATGCACACACAAAAAAGTCTGAATAGCGTAGGATTAAAAAAAATGAAACAAACAAACAATCAAACAAATAAAAAACGTGACATTTTAATACTTAAGGTTTTGAAAAATTTACATTATCGTCTCCTTATGTTGGTCCACTAAACGTAGTTCAGACAGCCAGGAAAAGTGATATTTTATTAACTGAAATTGAGATCTAGATCTAGTTTGTTATTTATTTATTTATTATTATTATATTTATTTTTTTTCACTCTAGCACTACCTAGCATAATAAAGAGAACAGAGTTTTAACAAGGCCATTTATGGAGCACCACTTAGCCTTGAGTGCATGTCCTCGCAGTTGACAGAAAAAGTGGCAATTAGGGACCAATGTAGCTATAATTTGTAGCTGGTCATCACAGGATGGGACAGACCCATCATTATGAAATTATAAAAAAAATAACTAGCTATAAAACAACAGAAAACACAAACAAAATAATCTGTAGAGCATGCATATGAGTGTGTCAGTCCAATAAATCTATTCAAATGCATTAACATTTAGACTGATTCAGTTCCAGACTTTGTGAATTCATTTTAAACTTCATTTGAGTGAAAAGTCTTCTCTTTAAAGCAATAGTTCACCACAAATGAACATTCTGTAATTAAATGCTCAGGTTCATGTCATTTTTTGTGTGTGAAAGAATCTTTCAGATCAGGTTTATGCACTGGATCAGTCGATTCATTCAAAAGAGTAACCTCAAAAGAATGTCTTAAATAATTAAAAAAACTTAAATTAGTCTGTTCCTTAGACCCGGGGTCTCCAACCCTTTTTTTACACCATGGACTGGTTATGTTTTTGAAAATATTCTTACGGACAGATCCGAACAATCATACATTTACTAATTGTACATTTAATTTACATGAAATCATCAAATAGTTTCTCCAGCAATCTCATACAACAAACGAAAATACATAATAATTAGAATAATCATTAGCGTACAATAAATAACAGAGTGTCATGTCTAAGATTCTTCCCAGAATGTTTGTGTGACCCGGTAGAAACTCTTCCATGGCCCAGCCCTCTGCCTCTGTCGTTCTTGGAAAAAAAAATGTGAGCTTTATTATATGGAAGCTTGTTTCTGCCATAGGATAAAATAAAAAGTAATTGCGACTTTTTATTTTACAATTCATACTGTTTCAAGGAATTCTGGGAAAAAAATTGAATTGCGACATAAATTCAGATTTGCGAGATATAAACTCATAATTTTTTTATTTGCTACAATTTTCATTTTTGGATGAACTATTATTTTGCAGCTGCTTGAAAGCTCTGACAGAATATCCATTAAGCAATATAATCCATAACACTTTTTTTATATTAATATAATAAATAAAATTAGAGAAAAACATTATAAATGGATACAACACACAAATCAAAATGCTTTTGATGGGAGAAATGCGAAAGAAAACTCCTTTCCAGATGAGTCTTTGATTATGCCAATTTGGCTGAAACACATGCCTGGGTTATTATTGCATTATATTTTCTTAGAGGTAATTACCTGATTGAAATCTTCTGAGGTGTTCAGTGAGCAGAAACACATTTGAGCAAAGCCACCTGGGTAATGTCAGAGAATAACCATATTTGCAACTATATCACCAACTTTATAATTGGTGATAATGGAATAAATAGTTTGCTCACTGTATTGGCCAGCTCCACAATGCTCTGATTGCTAATGCACAGCATTTGTGTCTTTCTCATACAGTAAATGAGCAGAAACCAATAACCAAAACATACTGCAGCCGCAGAGTAATGGGAGAAAGATTGCAAGCCAAATTCAATCAAAATTCTTGTTACCTTAGATCGTGTTGCTTTATTATTTATGTAATTTTAAAGTCTGCCATGTAAAAAGAATTTTGATAGAAAAGTTCAGCATGCAAATTCCGTTTTAAAATGTTGCTAGTTTGCACTGAAGTGTTTATGAGCTTACGGCATAAAGTAAAAGGTTGTTTGCCAGCAACCTGCCACCAAACCGAGAGAGTTGGACTTGCAACTAAAATCCTACATTTTACACACAAAACCAATCTTTAAGGTGAGAATAAAGCAACATACATTTTAGCCTAGACAGAACAGTTTATATCATCCAAAAAGCAATAAAGAAACACCGTAAATTAGCCAGATTCCCCTGCTTCTCTGTCCCTGATGAATAACCTGGGATTGTGATTAACGACAAGTCATCTTTTATAAACACATATAAAAAATAGATTAATCTGTCCTCTGTAGAGAAAAGTCATTTTTCACTTTTCAAAGTTAGAAAAAAATATGCAGAGTCAAGCACTCTGTGGGACTTTAACAGCAGTGACATAATCTATGTGTGCACAGCTGCAGCTACTGTAAACCTACTGGATGTAGTTTATTACAGCGCTCTACCCACAATTACCTGCTGCGACAGATTTGTGCATGAAAGCTGGTTGGCCATCGCTGACCATGCAGAGAGAGACCTAAATTTACACAACACATCGAAGTAAACGCAATGTAAATGAGGAAATGACAAGAATGACAATACAACAATATTACAGTAATATTTAAAAGCCACGAGGTCATTTCAATGCAATCATTCAAAAAAATTTCTTCTTTTTTTCTTATTATAACAACAATGAAACAACATATTATATCATTTTTTTTGCAAACATTATGGGAATGTTACTTGAATGTTCTCTGAACGTTCTTAAACAAGCAGTAACATTTAAAAACCGTTAGATGAACTTCCAACTAAAATATTGCAGAAATAAAACACTTATTTTTGTTCCTAACTTTTTGAGAACATTATAAAAAACACCGGATTCCTCCAAACGAAGAAGAGAGAACCTTGGCAGAACGTTTTGAGAACATTCCCTGTTCGTGATTGACCAGAATCAAGTATTCCAGAGGGATGCGTAATAATTTTATAAAACTCATACATCTGATCGCATGATTTGAGGTTTATGTCCACAACATACACTGAGGTTTAGAACGTCTAAGCTTGTTAAACCTTACATTTCCCTATGTTAAGGTAACATTTGTTAGGATATAATGAACTGTGGCTGCACAAAATAAAAAAAAACACGGGACGTGATGTTAAACTGTCCATTGTGCCAATGGATGGTATGCACATGAGGTTTGCCTTGATGTTAAGAGTGGCGTGGGAGCTGTACCTCAGATATGGGAAAGATGTAAATTTGGGACACATCATCAGTAGTATGCCTTTGAATCATGGGGTGTTTCGGCCTTTCAATACTAAACACCCTCATCAAAGGTGGCCAGCAACAGGGTGATCAAACCTGAGCTTGTGTCCCATGCCCAATCATGAAAATTGCCTAGTTGTTTAACTGGCGCAGCCCACGGGACTATGCAAGGCAGGAGGCGTCCTCTTCCCTGAGTCAAGCCTAGAGCTGACCGCATACCTTATTCACCCTCTTCATGGAGGGTTGTGACCTGGGTTCTAAAGTGGGTTATAGAGTGGGGGGGGATTAGTGAGTGGGTCATGTTGATGCTCTTTGAGCCCAACAAGGGTCCTTCCTTTTAATCCATATCCACTGGCTGCTTCTTTCGGCCGCTTCAGAGACTGATTTAATTGTCTGTCGCAGAGCCTGTCCATGGATGCCAAGGTCTTTCAGCAATCTGATGGTAGAAGAAGCCACAAAACCTCTGCATCCCACTTCAACCGGATAGACTTTCGCTTTCCACCCTCGTTGTTGAGCGTCTGCTGCCAGTTCTATATAGCGCAGTTTCTTGCGCTCATAGGCCTCATTCGTTGAATTCTCCCATGGGACTGTAAGCTCTATGATATAAACAGTCTTCAATGAAGGGGACCAGAGAACCAAGTCTGGTCTGAGGGTGGTGACTGCAATCTCAGGTGGAAAGATTAGTTGCTGGCCAATATCAACTAGCATCTTCCAGTCCCGGGCCATGGCTAGCTGTCCAGCTTCTGTTTTGGTAGGGGGATAATTAAACTCATCATGCCCCTCTCGGATGAAGGTTGGGGCCGTGATGGAATCGATCGCTCTCAGGGGCAGGGAGTTAGTGGTATTCCTCTGGCTCTCAAGAGCTGCTGCCAGACTCTTGAGGACCTGGTTGTGTCTCCAGGTGTAACGACCTTGTGTGAGGCAGGTCTTACAACCGGCCAAGATGTGCTTAAGAGTCGCTGGAGTTGGGCAGAGGGCACAAGTAGGGTCCTCGCCATACCACTGGTTGAGGTTTTTTGGAGATGGGAGCACATCATAGGTAGCTCTGATGATGAAGCTGATGTTGCTTGCCTCCATTTCCCAGAGCTCCCTCCAGCTAAGCTTTCTCCTCTCCAGACCTTCCCACCTCATCCATTGTCCCTGTCTAACAAGAGAGACAGCCTTTGCGCTTTCTTTCCGTCTCCTCCTGACGACGAACCTCCTCGACCACCATTTTCCTCCTTTCTGATGTTGAGGCCTTACGCCAAGTTGGCTTACTTGCCGTAAGGCCAAAGCCTCCTCTTCCCAACTGGACATGCCCTACAATGTCACTGTGCTTCAGGGCTGAGGTAGCTTGCTGCACCGCGTCAGATGGTGTCCATTTCCGTCCGGTTACCAGGAGTGGAACGGCATTGCTGATGGTCTGGTCTCTGGAGTCCTTCAAAGTCATCTGGAGTCTCACTTTAGAACACTTGTACTCTTCGGTGAGGCTTGTGATAGGCAGTTCAAGGACCCCTTTGCCATAGAGGCTGATGTTAGTCAGACAGCGTGGGACGCCGAGCCATTTCTTGATGTATGAAGTCATGGTTCGCTCCATCTTCTCCACCGTTGTTATTGGGAGCTCATAAACAGTGAGTGGCCACATTACCCGAGGGAGAAGTCCAAATTGCAGGCACCAGAGCTTGAGCTTCCCTGGCAGTAGGGTACTGTTGATGTCTTCCAGACTATTGGTAATGTCCTGCCTTACTTGCTGCACTTGGTCTTTGTCTCCGAGGCTTGCGTTGTACCATCTACCCAAGCTTTTGACAGGTTGCTCAGAAACTGTTTGGTATTGGGTCATCACCAATACAGAACTTCACATTTTTAAGCTGTCCCTTAACTATTGAGATGCTTCGTGACTTGTTCGGTTTGATTTTCATCCGGCCCCACTTGATGTTCTCCTGCAGTTTACCAAGTAGCCGCCTGTTGGTGTACATGCTGCAGTAGTGGTCAGAGTGGTCATGTCATCCATGTATGCTCGGATAGGTGGAAGGCGGATCCCGTTCTTAGTTCGCTCACCCCCCACCACCCATCTTGAAGCCCTGATGATGACCTCCATGGCCATTGTGAAGGCCAGGGGTGAGATTGTACAGCCTGCCATGATGCCTACTTCTACGCGCTGCCATGATGTTGTAAAGTCGGCTGTTGTAAAGCACAGTTGCAGGTCTTCGAAGTAGGCTTTTACTAAATTAGTGACAGATGCTGGAACGTGGAAGAAGTTGAAGGATTCCCAGAGGAGGTTATGGGGAACTGATCCAAAGGCATTAGCCAGGTCAAGGAAAATGACATGGATGACCATTCTTACATTCTCCAAACATTCAAACATACTCCAAACAATCATGGTATGCTCCAAGCAACCAGAGACCCCAGGAATGCCGGCCTTCTGTACGGATGTATCAATGTACTTGTTCTTCTCCAGGTAGGTGGACAACCTCCGTGCTATCACGCTGAAAAAGATTTTTCCCTCAACGTTGAGAAGGCAGATTGGCCGAAATTGACCAATGTCTGTCGCATCCTTCTCCTTGGGAATTAGCACCCCTCCAGCCCTTCGCCACCCCTTAGGTATTATTCCCTTCTGCCACACTATCCTCATGAGCCTCCAAAGATAGCGTAGCACATCTGGTGCGTTCTTGTAGAGCTTATACGGTACTCCATTCGGCCCAGGGGCTGATGCTGATCTTGCGCGCCGTACTGTACTCTCTACCTCCTTCCATTTTGGAGGGCCAGTCTCCAGATTGAATTCGGGAGGTTGAATAGGTGGGATGTCATGTGGGATAACTATTTGTTCGTGCCTTTTTTGGGTCATGGTTGCCCTTTTCCAGATGTTCTTCCCAGTTCCTCCTTGGGAATTTTCAGGATTCCGCTTTTTTCCTTAGCGAAGAGATCTTTAAACGAACTTGAAGGGGTTTTTGTAGAACCGTGTTCTTGTGTGTTCCTTCTTTTTGCGAAGTTTCCCTCAGGTTCTCTGCTCTTCGCAAGGTTGCCAACCGACACTTGATGTCCCCCTGGAGTAGCATGAGACCCTCTCTCTCTCTGCATCAGAGGCCTTCTTCCACTGCTTTCTCAGCTGCCTTCTCTCTCTCTGACCAGAATTTCGATCTCTTGCTGCCTCCTAGATTTGGCTGGTGCTGATATTGCTTTGTTGCTTCTCCTAGCGTTTACTCCAAAGCGCTCTTCTCCATAGTGGTAGATGATGTCAACCATCCTTTCCAGCTTTTTCTCTGCTGTGCCCACTTGTTGCTCCAGGATTTTTGTCAGGTCGTTATTGGTTATTTCCCACTCTCTCTTTTCAACAGCTTTGGGCCACTTCACACTCGGTCTGTGCCCTTTGATCTTTTCCTCCTTGGGAGGTCTCTGTGGTTGAGTGGGTTCCTCCACCGGCATTTCTGTGCTTGTATTATCCTCCTCAGGGACACTGGTACTGATGCTCTGCGAACTTTGGTTTTTTTTCCCCGTCGCTGTGCTTCAATCGACTGATTTGACTGGTTGCTTCGTAGGAAGTACTGGTCAATGCGAGGCCCTTGTCTCTGCTCTCTCAAGCACCCTCTCTTTCCCTTGGTGGGTCCTCAATCCCCTGAATGATGTTATTTTCGCCCAGCCACAGGTGCACACTTGAAGAGAATGTCCAGCTGCTGCTGTGGTTGTCTCATGTGCCGTGTTCTTGCTCGTAGGAGTCATGTCCGTTCCTGAGTCTGTAACCATGCTGTCAGTCATTGAGCCATCTTGCGCCCCCGCGCTCTCGCAGGCTCTGGGGGTATGTTCCTTTGTTCACTTTCTGTAGCATTTAGCGGGTGTCTCCAACAAACTGAAGCAGCGTCGGAGACTGCCGCCATGGGTAGCTAGCCCATGACAGCCCCAGTGGGGACTATTCCCTCCAGTCAGCAGTCTCTCCAAGCTGTCACACAGACTTTCCTATGTTGTCAGCTGTCCTTTCACAGCGGTCACTGGACAAGTCCAGATATTCAGAATAAAAAAACACGGGACGTGATGTTAAACTGTCCATTGTGCCAATGGATGGTATGCACATGAGGTTTGCCTTGATGTTAAGAGTGGCGTGGGAGCTGTACCTCAGATATGGGAAAGATGTAAATTTGGGACACATCATCAGTAGTATGCCTTTGAATCATGGGGTGTTTCGGCCTTTCAATACTAAACACCCTCATCAAAGGTGGCCCAGCAACAGGGTGATCAAACCTGAGCTTGTGTCCCATGCCCAATCATGAAAATTGCCTAGTTGTTTAAACTGGCGCAGCCCACGGGACTATGCAAGGCAGGAGGCGTCCTCTTCCCTGAGTCAAGCCTAGAGCTGACCGCATACCTTGTTCACCCTCTTCATGGAGGGTTGTGACCTGGGTTCTAAAGTGGGTTATAGATTGGGGGGGATTAGTGAGTGGGTCATGTTGATGCTCTTTGAGCCCCAACAAGGGTCCTTCCTTTTAATCCATATCCACTGGCTGCTTCTTTCGGCCGCTTCAGAGACTGATTTAATTGTCTGTCGCAGAGCCTGTCCATGGATGCCAAGGTCTTTCAGCAATCTGATGGTAGAAGAAGCCACAAAACCTCTGCATCCCACTTCAACCGGATAGACTTTCGCTTTCCACCCTCGTTGTTGAGCGTCTGCTGCCAGTTCTATATAGCGCAGTTTCTTGCGCTCATAGGCCTCATTCGTTGAATTCTCCCATGGGACTGTAAGCTCTATGATATAAACAGTCTTCAATGAAGGGGACCAGAGAACCAAGTCTGGTCTGAGGGTGGTGACTGCAATCTCAGGTGGAAAGATTAGTTGCTGGCCAATATCAACTAGCATCTTCCAGTCCCGGCCATGGCTAGCTGTCCAGCTTCTGTTTTGGTAGGGGGATGTTTGGGCTTTTTCTGCCCCTCTCGGATGAATGCAGGTTGGGGCCGTGATGGAATCGATCGCTCTCAGGGGGCAGGGAGTTAGTGGTATTCCTCTGGCTCTCAAGAGCTGCTGCCAGACTCTTGAGGACCTGGTTGTGTCTCCAGGTGTAACGACCTTGTGTGAGGCAGGTCTTACAACCGGCCAAGATGTGCTTAAGAGTCGCTGGAGTTGGGCAGAGGGCACAAGTAGGGTCCTCGCCATACCACTGGTTGAGGTTTTTTGGAGATGGGAGCACATCATAGGTGGCTCTGATGATGAAGCTGATGTTGCTTGCCTCCATTTCCCAGAGCTCCCTCCAGCTAAGCTTTCTCCTCTCCAGACCTTCCCACCTCATCCATTGTCCCTGTCTAACAAGAGAGACAGCCTTTGCGCTTCTTTCCGTCTCCTCCTGACGACGAACCTACAAAGTCATTAGACAGATATATCACTGTCATTAGACAGATATACAATAGAGAACTGACAGAAACTCCCCTACAGCAAAACAGTATTTCACTGCACTGGCCAGATGATGATCCAAATGAAAGGAAGAGGCGGTTCCACTGGCGTGAGAATACACACATTGACTGAGTTTGTTTGTGTGTGTGAGCATGTGTGTGTGGGTGAGTTTGAGACAATGGGTTGTTATCTTGTGACAAATTACAACATACAAACTCAAGTAGGGAAGTTGGAGTGATGGGTTCTGTTTAGTGATTTTGTCTGCGTGTGTGTGTAGCATCTGCAAGACTTGTCTTTCGCACCGCAGGAATCTTTTCATAGTACCAGAACAAGAAGAACATAGTGTATAATTTAAGCAATACAAGCGTTCATGGAACTTTTCTGAAATGTATCAGTTGAATGCTCATCAAAATATTTATTTATTTTATATATTTTTTACATTTTTAAATGTTATTGTTGTGTGAGAGTATTCAAATTTAACACTTCCATAATGTTTTCAAAATTATGAAATTAAATGTTCCCTTAATGATTGCATAACATTTTTAGAACATTAAAAAAAAAATTAGTTTTTAAATGTTCTAAGAACATTCAGAAATAACAGTTTCATAACCTAATTAGAAAATTAGTAAAACAATGTATTTTTGTTAGTTGGAACAAGCCTTTTCCTCAATTTTTTTTTATTATTTTTTTTTTTGTTCTCCACCAGTGGAAACAGTCCAACAGAAGTCAACACACACTGCGTTTCTCCAAGCAACACATTTCATTCCTAAATAGTGTTTTTGAACAAATTGGCTGAATGAATGATTCAATGACTCGCTCATAAAACAAGCTCACATGAAGCATCTCATTTAAAAAAAAACTGTCTGTTTCAATATTTATTATTTATCTCATTTAATCGTTATCACAATAGTCCCTCACCTGGGACTAATTTACCTGAATTTATGAGCCTTTTGATATACCTCAGGGTTTTTCAACCTGTGGGGCACGTCCCCCTGAACCTGTTAATTCAGAGGCGTACACTCCAGTAATTATGAATACAAGCAAGCAAATCTTTAGCAATACACTAGGGGGCAATCTGATTAGTCTCACTGCTAATCAGTTGACAGTTAGATGAGAGTTGGCGCAATATCAAGCAGTGGTATCATCAGTGTTGCCAGACTGGGTGGGTTCTCCACCCAATTGGTGGTTTTGAGTTTGATTGTGCAGGTAAAAAATGGTTTGGGTGGGTGGACACAAGTTAGGCAGTTTTCAGACATCTAAACTGTATAGAATTTTTGGTTAAAAAACAAAACTCAAGTGTGCATGTACTGCATCCAATCAGTCATGATGTTACCAAACACACATGCCCTCTGCAGAATTGGCTGGTACTGATGTTGACGTCACCTGCTGCACTTTTAGCCAATCACGAGGAATCAGCAGACACACATGATGCTTCATGAATGATGGGATATTAGCATGATAAGGAATACGATTTTGAACATATAGTTGTATATTCAAGCGATCACAATGCCAGTCACCTAAATATACGTTTTTATACACTGTAAAGATTGGGAGAGTGACACAATGTGAATTACACCTGTGGAAGGAGATGACGCGAAGGCTTACTTGATATCAATGTAACTATACAATCAGAGCACAGTTCAATAATTTAATCAAAATCCAAACTGAATATGGGACTATATGATCCTGTCCTGCATCAGAAAGCTGGTGGAACCCTGATATACTGGCTTCCACTGTACAGAACAGTTGTATATGTACATTGCAAAACAGCGTGATGAATACTAAGCAGAAAATTAGACAATAAAGATATACAACGTAATAACATATCTTTTAATGTCCTACCTGATATAATTAACACCTCATCATTCATTTGCATAACTTTGCTGAAGCAGTTGCAAGAGTGTTGTTTGTTTATCTGACTGAGTTTGATGCCTCCAAGAAATACTACAGAAGAATTAGAAGATAAGGCGAGAGGCGAGAAAAAGAAACATTTTTCCAGGTGAGATCTCCTGGCAGCTAAACATAATCACTGATGGTTTCATTCCAATCAAAGCCATAATCTTTTAGAAAAAAAAAAGATGCCCAGATGTTCTAACATATCATGGAAATACTAAAAACCCAGGTATTTCTTTCACCATAAGGCACCTGCAAGGCAGACAACTTTAAGTGTGTCCAAAAGGGTGTGGTAACTATGGCAACAGAAATAACTTCTCATCTCCAGACGTCGTGGCTGCTTTAGGCGTTTGACATGGCTGCTGAACCAGTCAATAGGGCAAGTGGATTGTGGGTACACAGAAGAGAGGAGATGAGATTGGCCCACCTCAAGCCAGGTGTCTGAACAGTTGTTTTCACATTAGCAGAGTTGGACATCTGCTCCCTGTCACGGTGGCGCCAGGGCAGAGGGTCACGGCCAGGGCTCCACGGACATGAAGGCGAATCTCAGAATAAAGAAGCAGTGGAGGAAAAGAGAGGGAGATTGCAGTGTTAGTTTGCTTGCCAAACGACAGCAATAAAATATCCGAAATTAGAGCTGCAGAAGACAATGGGTTATAAACTACCTTTGATTTACAATTAAACAAGTAGAATCACTGGCATCCTTCCCAACCTGCAATTTGCCATCCACTCTTGATAAGCCAGCTTCATTGAAAGCATCCAGAAAAGTAGTCAGAAGAAACACGATGAATTTTAAAAGAACAGTTCAGCCAATTGATAAAACCTTAATGCCCTTCTAAACTCATACCGGTATAACTTACTTTTTTTTAGTGGCACACAAAGGAGATGTTTTGCATAATCTAAAAACTGCTCTTTTCCATAAAACAAAGGTAGATAGTGACCATGGGCTTTAAGTAAGTATTTGATGTATTTAATTTTTCTGGTCTACTCTTGGTCTCCAAAATGGCAACAACCCCCCTATAAATTCCATTATTTATTAGAACATTCAGCATTAACAGATCTCCTATATTTTGTGCAAAAACACAGAAAATAACCCATAATTTCAACATTTATGTTCCTTATACAGTCTGTATCAAAGCATGCTGGGAAAATCTAATTTCCCTCTCTTTGAGCGTGATTGTTAAGCGTGTCCAACATACTGTACTCAATTTTTTAAGTTGCTGTTAAAAATTTAAAATATTGATATGAAATGAGTAATAATTGAAGATCTTGAAAATGATCAGTATAATTTCTCCATTTGCAAATATTTTAATTGAAATTTAACAATAAAATTATCTTAAGTATATCAATTATATAATATAATTGAAAAAAAAAAAAATAGTAATAAAGAAAATAACATAAATTTTAGACAAAATTAACTGTTGGTATTTTTAGATATTTTTATTTACTTTGGTATTTACTTTGGTATATCCAACTCAATCACTTGTGTGATATTCATATAAATTATTAAGGTAGATTAGTTATTTATTATTGTGATATTTACAAAGTAACTGAATGCTATATTTTAAGTCTTTGGAGCTTGACAGCCATTATTTTCTGGAAAAGGACAGCATGAACTTTCTCCAAAACATATAGATTCTCACCAAAAAATAAAATAAATAAATAAATAAACAAAATAATAATAATATTATGCATTTAGATTGACATGGATGTTAGTGGATGTTAAAAGAATCTTTCTTTTCAGCCAGCCTTTCTTTTTCCCAAGTCAGCAATCTTGTCTCAGGCCAATAAAGAATTTAGCCTTTGCCTAGATTCCCTGTTTAACTCCTTGTGATAGCATATACATGACAACAAAACAAATGTGTGTCATTGAAGGCTGTTATTGTTGTCGGCTTCCGCAGACAGAAGGATTCAAGACTTTTATCCCCGTTCTCACATTCAAAGACTTCCTCTTGGGACAAAGATCCACGCTTTCCAAGGATCCCAAGAGAAATGCATGCCATCAGGAAAAACCATTAAGCTCAGGATAAATAATAGCATGTTTGGTAGTACCTTACTGCTTAAAAGCAGCATTACATAACACTTGTGTTCTAATCAGATTATTATTATCTTTTTTTAATTATTATTATTTCTGAAGGTAGTTGAGAATACTTGATAAATTCTAAACTAGGCCTCAGAATTAAGTCCTCAGTAATACAAATTAATGACCTAATATGCAATTACTAGTGTTGCTTGTAATTGCACATTGTAAAAATCCTTTCCTCTATATACAGTCTAATATGCAGAGACAAACACTACAGGGCTTAGTTTGTTTTTGTTTTTTTAAACACACACACACACACACACACACACACACACACACACACACACACACACACACACACACACACACACACATATATATATATATATATATATATATATGTACTGTATATATATATACATATATATATATATATATATATATATATATATTTCATTTTTTTTTTTTTACTTTCTAGCCATCAAAACAAAAAAATAAAATAAAATAAAACAAAAATTCAGTTTCCATTAAAAAATAAATAAATAATAATATCAGGATTATATACTAATCATCAGAAGTGCTTTCTGAGCTTCTTAAGGATCACATGTCACTGAAGACTGGACTAATGATGCTGAAAATTCAGCTTTGCATCACAGGAATAAATTACATTTTAAAATATATTCAAATAGAAAACAGTTATTTTAAATGATAATAATATTTCACAATATTACTATTTTGACTGCATTTTTTATCAAATAAATGCAGCCTTGTGGAGCATAAGAGACTGTCCGATGTGCTAAAAAAAGGAGCATATTCGGGAGCATGGCAGCAGCCGATCTCAAAAAAGTTTCTGATTTAGACCAAATTAAAAACAAAATGTAATATTTATTTAACAATTTAAACATTGATGATGAACTTAAACTGCAAAAAGAGAACAGTCAACATATTTTAGACAAATAACAGGAAAAGTAAAAGAGGAAATGTTTTATCAACTCATAAACCCAAACTGGTCTCAGGGTAGAGCTGGTCTAGACCACAGCACACACCAGCCTCACTATTATTAAACCAGCTCCCCTCTGAGCTCAAACGGCAAGTCTGTGTCTCTCCTGCGTCTGTACACCGTAGAATCATAAACTCCTGCTGTTACGTCCACATCAGCTTTACCATATACCCTTCCCTGTGGAGAAAAGTGGAATAAACGACAACTATAAACAAAAGCTAATCTGCAAACTGACAGAGTCTGTCATATAAAAACTATTGCACCACTATCCTGCAATACCATAATTCTGCAATCATAAGGGAGCTTATGTATATCATGTATCCTTTGAATGGATATAAAATTTATTAAGTGCATCTAGATAGATCCAACTGGTTGTTGGTTCTCACCCACCTCATAGGAGGTGGATACTGGTGCTCGTGAATGAAATTGGGCAGCAGGGGGCAGCAGTGAGTAGCTCTGCAGGTCCTCATAGGTCCCCCAGCCTCTCACCTCCTCATAGTCATGAGTGAAAGGGTTTATGCCGTGTCTGCCATCTGGAGGGAAGGAAACACAGCACATGAATACTTCAACCGTGTACCTTCAAACTGCAAAAACGTTTTAATTGTTAACTAATCCATAAACAACTGTCACTGGAGGGATTTGCTCAAATATTGAATACTCACTTTGCATAAAAACAAAAGAGCTTTTAAAAGCAGAAATGTGCTCAAAAATGTCTCCCCTCACAATCAGAGATGAAGAAAATACTTTTTTATTTTTGTTATGTGTGCTAAGGCAAGGATCACTATTACAATACTCAGGTTTGTTCATATCGCTACCTTTAACCAAGTATAAAAATAAGTCGCATGGATGAATGATTTATTCGTAAGCTTCCAATGAAAGACAGACCTGTACCCTACAGTCTTACAAAGCATAGAATCCCTAGAAAAAAACCCTAGAAACTCTTTAGCGATGGGCCACAAATATTAACTTTTTTGCTAGATGGGCAGAAAGTTATTTGGGAAAGGGATCAGAACTTGACAGAGGCAAGATTTAAACCTAGAAAAAATGTAAAGTTATGCTTTAAAATCCCTCTTAAGTGTATAAGAACATTAGATTTAGTCTCACGTTGATCCTCAGGCCCTTCAGGATGAGTAAACAGAGCAGGACTGTAGGCCTCAGTTGGGTAGTAATAATGAGAACTCTCCTGCTATTGAGGAAAAAGGACATCTTCAGTAGTAATAAACTTTGTTTGGGAATATAAGACTGAATATAAGGCAAATCATTTCATGTATTTGTATCTGTATGTTTAAAAAAAAAAAAAATCATGGGAAAGCCTGAACAGACTGTGTGAGTGTCCAGTGATATACCCGTCCGTAGCTCTCATAGACGCTGCTGTCAGGCTCGGAGCTGCTGTCAATGAGGAGCGTTCGCTGTGCCGAGGCGTTGATGAGCTCTCTGCTCGCATAGCGGGTTGAGCCGCTCACTGTGGACCTGCAGAAACACAGAAACATCACATTCACATCGCACCTGCAAGTTAGAAAACATGACAAGAAAGAAGAACTTCTGCAAGCAGGGAGCAGTCAATAAATACAGATGCCCAGAAAATCTATTGAAATCTGTACAAAATATATACATATATAATAACACTAATGCATCATCCACTATGCATGTTATATAATATATTTATACAAGTAAATTATTTATATATATACAACTAAATTATTTATTAATATTCCTTTCATATTTGCTTTTAATTTAATATTATTAATGACATTTATAAATAACTTAAAATATACTATTATATACAGTACATAATGTAGTGAATGACTTTCTATTGCATATTAGATTTTATGGCTTAACACAAATCACTATTTTATGTCTTAATGTTTAAACACGTCAGTGAATTAATAATACACATATTTAATAAATTAATGTATCTACTGTAAATATTTATTTTTCTTAAAACATATTCTGGGTCATTTTACAGAAGTAAAATGCTCTGCCTTTGCCATTTTACGTTAAGTTAAAAAAAATGTATGTACACTTCAGACTTCTCTTTTTAAATATCCTATTAAAACTCCAAGACTTTTGTCTATTCTGCTTTTTTTGGCTCATGACTCACCTGTAGGCTGGTGAAATTAACACTCTGTACTTCTCTGGAGTTTATTTATGGAGATGCAAGCTAAGCAGCATTTCTATATGCCATCTTGAGGACTTCTATAGCTACTGGAATCACAGCATGCTGGTCTTGCTTGTTAGTGTGGCTCGCTAAGGCTCACATCACCATTATTACTGCTCAAATTAAGGCATAGGAGTTTGTTCAAATCTCTATAACCAAGTATTAAACTTTACGGCAGTAAATAACCACCTAGCAAACCTAGCATCATTGCAACAAGTTTTGCACTTTTTATCAGCAAACTTATTTTTTCAGGGTTTAGCCACATCAGGGGCAGAACTAAGTGGGCATACCTGCAACAGAGCTTTGATTCAGAGCACTAACGTGACTCACCTCTCCTCTTCACTTTTAGTCTCCTGTGAAATGCTCCTGGTGTCCTCTAAATGCAAAAAAAAACAAATGAGAGTGGCGTGTTACAGGGCAGAGGTCACAGGAAGGAGAGCATGAAGGAAATAAAAGGAAAGCCAGAATGTCAGACAGACAGAACACGAGATTGTTTGTGTATGAAACATTCATCATACGCCATTTCAATTATTGGTTTCTCTTTACAAATTGTGTTGTGACAGTAGCTTTAATAAACTGATAAAAAGGGCCGTTCAAATTGAAAGCGAGAGGAGAGGACGACAGGTTCATGAATAGAGAGGAAAAGAAAGAAAAAGGGAGCTAGAGATGAGAGGGGAGAGACAAGACACCTGAAAGTTTGAAGGAAGGGGCGAGGCAAAAAAAAAAGACAGATGGGGTGAGTGAGAGAGAAAATGACAGAGGACGAAAGGGAAAGGGGCGAGTTAAGGGGAGAGATGAAGGGAGGAAGTGACAGCTGCCGGGGAAAGGAGAGATGGCGGGATGATGCAGATGGCTGAGGAGGTAGCGAGCGAGATAAGAGAAAAAGAAAAAAGTACATAAAATTTACAAATCATACTATCACTCAGAGTCGACCAGTCTAGGACACGCTGTCTAACAGCACAAAGTAGAAATAGCGACACGCAGTTTTGCTGTCAATTACCTTTAGCCCCCCCCCCCCCCCCCCCCCCCCCCCCCCCCCCCCCCCCCCCCCCCCCCCCCCCCCCCCCCCCCCTCCCCCCCCCCCCCCCCCCCCCCCCCCCCCCCCCCCCCCCCCCCCCCCCCCCCCCCCCCCCCCCCCCCCCCCCCCCAACCACCCCCCACCCCCCCCCCCCTTTAAATAGCGACACGCAGTTTTGCTGTCAATTACCTTTCAGGCTCCGCCCTCTTTTCCATTTGGTGAATAGAAAGTAGCTCAGAGGGTTTAGGAACAACAGAAGACCGCCCACAACCAGGATCACCACCACATAGACAGGAAGACCATGACCTGTTGAGGAACGAGAGTTGTGAATAAAAACTACATAATGCGTCTGAAAATATAATTTTATTAAAGTGATTGGACCCCAAAACGTATTTGGACACTAACTGACTCAAAGCTGTAAAAGACAAACATTTTTGGAAACTTTGTGGTTGTCAATTATGTGCCTTTCCTCATGTAACCTCTATAGAAGAAATTATCTCCTGTTTTTTTTTGTTTTTTTTCTCAGTTAACTTTTTTTTTTTAAATAATCTTTTTGGACAGGAATGACTAAGAGTGTTGCATATTTTATATAATAAAATTAAATATTTAAATAAAAAAAAATAATAAAAAATTAATTAAAAAAAAAAAAAAAAAAATACTACTAACAATAACAAAAAATAATTATTATTATTATTATTATTATTATTATTATTATTATTATTATTATTATTATCAATGATAATAAACAAATTATTATTATTATCATTATTATATATTTATAATTATACGAAAAATTTAATACACAACATTAACTTAATAATAATAATAATAATAATAATAATAATAATAATAATAATAATAATAACAACAACTTTAAAAAGTTTCCACAAAACTCTTCCTCATTTATTTTGTCTAGTGTTGAATGATGTAATTGAAGCCAAAATGTCATTTTAATAATAATAATAATTAAACTTTTTTTATTATTGGATAAATTATTATTATTATTATTATTAAAAACATTTTTTCATAATACTTCTCATTTGTCTAACATTGAATAGTGTAAATAAAGCCAATAATATTAATTAGAATTTTTTTATAAAAAAAATTTTAATAATAAAAATAATCATCATCATCATAATAATTAAACAATATTATTATTCAATATATTATTATTATTAAATGTTGTATTGTTTTATATCATTTATTATTATTATTATTATTATAACACCCATTAAAACATCCATACAAAATCAGCCTGACACCAGTTGCTTAAAGCTATTTGCAAAAACAGCTCAAAAGCCTGTTAGTTTGAGTTAGTTAGAGAAAAGGTCTAGAATCATTTGTTTGCAACTTGGGTAGATATTTGTCATCCAATGCAATGACATTCTGACATTTTTAGGCATGACTTAAGAGTTCAAATACTTTTTGGCCACAAGATATATTAATGACAGTCATGCTGAAATTCACACACACACACACACACACACACACACACACACACACACACACACACACACACACACACACACACACACACACACACACACACACACACACACACACATGTTCATGATGCTGAAATATGTCTTGGGTTGAATTTGCACAACTATGCATCACTGTCTTGTTGGATTTGCTATACTATATGTCACAGTTTTGTAGAAGAGAGTGTGTGATTGGTACAGATCTGACATGCTCGAGTCATGCCTCACAGCGTGAAAATACCTCCAACGCTGCAAGAACTAGTTTATTCACATAGACGAAAGACACTGATGAATCTCTCCCAGAAAACATACTGCCTCACACAGTGTATCATTCCCAAATCAAACTGATGACATAGGAACTATCCAAGGAAACTGAAAACCCTAATGAATCTTTTCTACACAAACCCAATCAAAATGCAAAGCAGTATCTGACAGTCTTCGAATTTGCTGCAAGCTAATGTCAGTTTATTTTGTATCCCGACTCAAGGGTCAATAACTGCCATGGTGTCCCATTAAACAGCACCAAAGAGTTGAGGATTATAGCCTGAGCAAAACTGCAGCGGGGAAAACATTGAGCTCCAAGGCTTTATGAAAGCACATGAAACGGCAAGGTAAAGGCCACGGAAACTGAAGTATGAGCTGAGAAATTGATCTGAATTCTGGGGTGTCAGGCCTTTTCTACATTTGATAAATAACAGCTGCAGTAAGCTGGAGGAAGAAATGCAGCACCTGCAAGAGCTGAGTCCTGGTCTGCTGGGGAGACCCCGTCATCTGCTTCCTCTGCATCTGAGAGAAAGAGAGAGAGAAAAAGAGAAGGTAAATCACTTAATGCAGAGGTTACAGAGTGCAGTCACCTTGTTCTGCTTTGATCGTGAGTCTAAGATCAGAAATTCCAAAACTGAAATTGATTTATGCATTTTTCTATGCATTTAAAAACACTTTGCATCAACACTAGTACTATGTATATCCGAGTCCATTAGAGTGGACAGCAAATACAGAGTAGAAAGGAAAATAATGAATTCAACTGAAAGCGGTAGAGGTACCAGTGTGTAAAATCAAACATTATGGACTTACTCTAGCCTGAAAAGCCCCATTGTGATGTGTAAAGACTTTAGTCAGAGTAAATGGCATATTTAATTTGACACAAACGAAAACGAGGCACTTGAATGGACTGTACTTTCACGTCCCCGTTTTCATTTGCATTAAATTACATATGGCTTCTACTCGACTGAATTGAGTTGAAATAAGGTGACTGCAGAAAGCAGAGCATGTACTGTCTAGTCTAGTTATTGTTGAATGCTGCTCAAGCAAAACCATATATGCCATATGTTTAAGTTTTAGTGAGGACTGTACAAACTGAACTGTTCTACTAGTTGTTATTCATCCTTAAAGGGCAAGTTCAGACAGAAATGTTTTTGAAATAGCCATGCAATTACAGTAAATCAGGACTGAAGCCTTTAAAAAAGGATGCAAATTGTAAATGTTATTTATATACACAATTTACTATTGTTAAAAAGTTTGGGGTCAGTAAGATTATTATTTTTTTTTAAGAAAATATTTGTATTACATAAGAATAAATTAATTTGATCAAAAGTGACAGTAAAGGCATAATTTTACAAAACATTTCTATTTCAAATAAATGCTGTTCTTTTGAACGTTCTATTCATCAAAGCATCCTGAAAAAAATGCAACACAAAAATATTAAGCAGCACAAATGTTTTCAACATTTATAATTATAAGAAATGTTTCCAAATCAGCATATTAGAATGATTTCTGAAGGATCATGTGACACTGAAGACTGGAGTAATGATGCCAAAAATTCGGCTTTGCATCACAGGAATGAATTACATTTTAAAATATATGCAAACAGAAAATATTTCTTTTAAATTGTAATACTATTACATTATTTTACTGTACTTTTAATCAAACAAATGAAGAGACTTTCCAACACCATACTTTTAAATAGTAGTATAAATGATGGCAAACATGGTTCTCATGTACCATGACATTACATTCCACCATGTTTGACTGCCTAAATGCAAATAAGATATTTTAAGTTAACAAAAAGCTATAGATGAATTTTGATGTTTCTATGTTGCTTTTTTGGACCTTGACAGCCACTGGTCACTGTATGGGTTTTTTGTATGGAAAAGAGCAGCTTGAACATTCTTTAAAATATCTCCTTTTGTACTTCTTATTATGACATGATAAAATATGACAGTGAGCAAAATATGACAGAATTTCGCTTCAAATCGCTGATAATTGTTAAATAAATAAGGTTTGTTAGTTCTGCTATCAAGAAACTCTGTGGCAGAGCTAAGTTGTGTTTTCCGTACTTCCGTCAGCTGCCTGTGCTCATGACTAATTTGTTTTGCAAATCAAATGCTATGACATTACAATTGCAGAATTCATTATGTTTGCCGAGGGAACGTAGCTTATCATCATTTATCATACATCACACAGTTTTGTTTTCTGTCTCTCTCCGTCTATCGCTCCATTTTTCTCCCTCTCTTTTGAAAAACCCGGTAAAATACAGACTGAAATATGCATTCAGAAAACACACTGTGGCACTGATTGGGGTAGACGTTCAGCTATTCGGCTTACATGAGGCTCAGCCGTGATCTTTGCATTGCAAATGAGATGTGATTGGTCGGATTGATGAATGGCTCATCAAATCAGTGGAAAGTAAAGCCGGTATCTAAACCTACCAGAAAAACCACCATGGTTGGAACCCAAATGACGAATAATTTAGTTAATGTGTCGGTAAGTTTATTAGACAGGCTGAGCTGAATATACCGGCAGTGGTGACGCTCAGGATTTTGTTGTTGTCTGCATAGCTGCTCTCTCCCATTGTATTGATAGCGTTGACTGAAAGGTTGTACGTAGTGGAAGGGTTGAGGCCTGTGACTGTATACACAGTAGCTGTCGGAGGAAACACGTCCACATACATGAAACTCGCTGATCCCGGCCACTGGTACCTGTCAATCAAACAGATGCTAATGTTTATATACTTGTAAATGTTTTTTCCTTATTATTCATTTTTATACATTTCTAAATGAAACTTATTTTTTCCTTTAATTGTTTATTCATTTTATGTTTTTGCATGACACTTGACTTTCATACAGCTCAGTCTAAAAGTCTGAGATATAATAGAAATGCTTCTGTTTTCCTTTAATAAGTTTTTGTATTACCAAATTTATTATGACATAAAAATCTGAATGAAAAGTTTAATCAAAAATGCAAAGAAATTTCAAATTTGATATACTTAAAACTTAAGTTTGAATTTATTTCCTTTTATTTTTATTTATTTTAATCAATTTATATATCACTTTTATTTATTTATTTGTTTTGTCCTTATTCATTTTATGTTCTTAAATGATTTAAATTTCACTTTTATATCTCAATTCTTAAATATATGGTTTGTCAGGCTTTTGCTTTAATGACAGCAAAACTAAAGCTGCATGGACTCCACAAGATTATGTAAAACAAGATTACTATGTGATCAGCATGATTCGAGAATGATCAAAAAAATAATCTTAAAATTAATAAGAAATATTTAGAATTTTGCATTCAGTGTGTTTACCTTGAGTGCAGAACCTTAAATATATCTTATTAATTTTACATAATAAATAGTTTTAAATTTTTCCAAATAAAAAAAAAATAAAATAAAATGAAATAAAATAAAAATTGTTTTCAGAATTAAATAGCATTTTTAAAGATTTGTTTAATTTTTTTTATTATTATCATTAAATTCAGAATTTAGAATTTCTGACTTTCATTATGGTTTCAAACTTCTGGACCAGACAGGACTGAATTACTATGAGCTGTGACATAAAAAATAAACCTGCCTTTCCTATCAGGGAATCATATGGGAATTATGGTGCCATGGACTTAGATAAAAACGTTTAAACATCAGCCAACTGAAATGTGTGCAGTGTTGTGACACACTAGAGACTGAGAGATAAAACATACCCACAACACACACCACATGTTCTAGACACCTCACAGCAGCATTTATGACAACTTCACCTGACACGGAAGTTCTGTGTCAAACCACCGTCAAATCCAGGCATCCATTCCAGAGTTACAGAGTTATGGTCGACACGGAGCAGCTTCAGGTCTGATGGGGGATCGGGGTGGTCTGAGACACACACAGAGAAACAAAGAGAACACAAGCTCATTAAAAATACAACTACTGCCTGAATCTTATTGCATTGCTCGGAGAATGTTGATTTAAGTGGGAAAGAGAGACAGAGAGAGACAACAAAAAAACAAATTAGCAGGCTACTCTACAGTCAGAAAGAAATATGTGTGTCAATAATACACTTCACTATGAAACTAGCTAATTATCTTGTGAAGAGAGTGAAGGGGTCAATCCAAAATTGCAAAGCAGGGAGCAAACATCTGCACCATTCCGTTCCCCAGTCGATTGATGATAAGAAGCAAATAAACTTTATTACCGCTGTGTCAGATTAATTATGAAAATTCACGGAAGTAAAAACAGAGAAGGAGGTGTGGACAAAAAGAGGCGGATATTGGATTGTATTTCATGGTTTTTATGATAAACACAGACCACAGACCTTAGAGAAACAAAGAGAGCAACAGAAAGACAGCACAGATAGCATCTTCATAGGAAAAATATTTTTTTCCTGCTGTACTTTTTAAATGTACTCATATAAATAAATATATAAATATTAACATATTCATATTATAACTACTTAACATTATTTATATTTATTTCCATGTCTTGTATTGGGAAATTGATATTCATAATAATTAATTTATAAATGTTAAAAATGCAGTAAATATATATTGTTTATTTTTTTCTAGAAATAAGAATTATTCACAATTAAAACTTTTTTCTTTATTTTTTTTTTCTATAATAACTTTGTAAATGTGATAATTTTTGTGTGCAATGTAAAGAAGTAACATCATTTGTATTACAAAGAGATATGGGGGGGGAAGTCATTATGAGAGAGAGGTACACGGATAGTTTGACCCTGTTGTTCTGTAAATTAAGGGACAGCCTGAAAAAGAGCGGGTGCTGATTACCACACCTGAATAATTAATATCACAATTGCTGCTCAGGTCGAGAAAATCAAAATCTCATTGCCGAGCAAAAATCTCTTTCATGGTTCTGCTCATCATCTTTGTGTGCGCGTATGAGTTGGAGATAAGAAATGCGGCACCCTGACGCCCGTGTCTGTTTGTTTTCATTTATTACATTTTTATTTATTCATACATTTATGCTAATTCACGTTCACCTTTCAATAGGGGTCAAGAGAAGGTGACCTGACCAGTCAGGTGAAGCTGACCGCTCTAGCTTGGCACTAAAATGCTCACTTCCTGTTTGTACGTACTGGTGCTGAGGAGCTGGATGTCTAGAGAGTCCACTCCCATGCTGTTTTGGGCGGTGCAGGTGAAGATGGCATAGTCCAGCGCTGCGCTCACGTTTATGACAGTCAGAATGCTGGTGTGGACGGTCCCTGTCACCTCCATCTTTTCCTCGTACCTGTAAATCAAAGTCACAAAAACACTAATATGAGATATTCAGTACTGAAAAACAATCAAAACAGAATTGCATTTGGTATTTCCTGAAGGAATTGAAAATCAGCAAAAGCAACAAATCTATAACTAAATAGTTATTTAGAAAGAAAAGTATGTACACACTTCAGTATGCAAATAAAAGAAAAAAGCTGCTCTATCTATCCATCTATCTATCTGTCTGAATAATTTTGTGGAATCTGTGATACTAACTACAAAAAAAGAAATAAAAAAAAGAAAAAGAAAAAAGAAATCAACATTAATTATAATAAGATGTCTTATATAATTAATATATATTAATCATATATATATACACACAGATACAGACTGATATAAATATATATTATTAATATATTTAATATATTAATACTTTACATTACATGATGGATGGATAGCATATCTAAGGATGAAATTAAACATGAAGTACAAGTATGACAAGAGTCTTTGTTAAGTGGTTAAAACTGTAATAATAATAATAATAATAATAATAATAAAAATAATAATAATAATAAAAAAAAATAAAAAAAAAAAAAAAAAAAAAAAAAATAATAATAATAATAATAATAATAATAAAAAACCTTGTGGAGAAGAATACAAACAATGTTTGAGGAGTACCAATAATACAATGCAGCTTTGCAAGCCCTAACAAACACCATCATTACAAGCTGTAAAACACATGAAACAAACACATGAACACATACTTAAACTTTAAACCCCGTCATAACACATTCCACACATACACACAAGTACAGTATGTGATCATGGCTGCTGCACGTGCAGAACAACTCCTCTCTTGAAAAACACACATAGTGCTTACAGAGCTTTCGAAATGGGAACTGCTCATTGATTTATATTCTCCTTAAATTAAGTAAAATATCTATAATCTTATAATCTATTATATAAAATATATAATCATATATATTATATATATACTAATGGACGTAGCTTCAACAAACCAAAGAGCATGCAGCAGAGCATGATAACCCATGCTGAATGAAGACAAGAGTGGATCACCTGGGGTTGCCGAGGTCTAAAGGGAATCCATTTTTTGCCCAGGTGAAGTGGACACGAGGAACGCCTTGTGCCTGGCAAACCACATTTGCATCGCTGCTGCCGTCCCCCCGGCTGGCCACCTTCCTCCACTGCGGCCCCTTCTGAAGCTCTGGAGCAACTGCAGAAACATAAAACAAGTGTTTAAAAGACCAGTACTCATTTAAAATTAGACAAACCCTTGCTCAGACCAGATGCATTATCATCAGTGCTTTTTTTTTTTTATTAAATAAACCACATTACTGTATAAAAAATTAATAAAATAAATAAATTTGAAATAAAAATACAGTAAGTTTCTACTCTTATGATTACCAAGGCTGCATTTATTTGAATAAAAAATGCAATGACAACTGTAACATTGTGAAATATTACTACAATTTAAATTAAGTGATTTCAATATTAATATATTTTAAAGTGTAATTTATTCCTGTGATGCAAAGCTGAATTTTCAGCATCATTACTTCAATCTTCAGTGTCACATGATTCTCAGAAATCATTCTAATCTGATGATTTGCTGCTCAAGAATCATTTCTCATTATTATCAATGTTGAGAAGTTGTGCTGCTGGATATTTTTGTGGAAACATGACATTTCTTCAGGACTCTCTGATGAATAAAAAAGTTTAAACAAACAGCATTTATTTGAAATAGATTTATTTGTAACATTATACATGTCTTTACTGCCACCTCAGATAAAACTAAATGGTCTTTGCTGATTGTTACTACTAAAAACACTTTACTAACTTCATACTTTTGAATGGTAGTGTTTATTTTGTTATATTTTTGCAAGAGATTATGGTTTAAGTTACTACTGAATACAACTGCAGTCTGTTCCTCACACAAAGCTACAGTTTGGCTTCAAAAGAGTAATAAAGCATTCAAGTGATATACTGTACAGTGCTAATTTTTAAACAATTTCTGTTTTAATCTGCACAAAAATCCTTAAAATTGAGTCAGTAGTTAATCATCTCATCTTCATTATTTTGAATCAGTTTCACTCAAACTAAAATAACCTCTAATCTAAATGATCTAATTTTAGCAAATCAAAATTAGTTTATTAAATTTAGTTGATGAGAAAGTGCAAAATGAAAAGTATTCCAACAGTTTATATATTCATTTTAACATGCTTCATCATTTAACACAAATTAAATTAAAAAGCCTTTGTTAACTACCATTTTCATCAGTAATTTTTGTTGACTATAACCACTGGTCATATGGACTACTTCTATTATACTTTTATCATTCTTTTTGAAGCTTGACACTTCCAGGCCACATTCAATTTTATTGTTCTCAAAAGAAAAGTCTTTCTGGTTAATTTCTCTTTAAACACAGTTTTGCTATATAGTGACTAGCAGAACTCACAGCGTACGATGAGCTGTCCTTCCACACTGCCAGGAGGCGCTACACCGTTGTCTGCTGTACACTTGTAAAAACCTGCCCGGTCACGGGTAACCTCATAAATAGTTAACAAACCAGTGCCTTCATCTTCACTCTCTTCTCCCAGATCATCGACTTCCCCTTCACCCTATTTGCAAAACACACACACACACACACACACCTGTAGAACTCATAGAAAAGCCACAAACTCACAAACCAAAACTTAGAAAAAGCCAAAAGAAGGCAACGACTTCACACCAACATCAATTTTCCCACATACAGTATTCACATAAAACAGACAGAAAACGAGGGAGGCTTCAGATATCGCAAACAATGACTAGGAACTTGGGGCACTATAGATGCTGAAATGGTCGGAAACGGCCCCAATTGCGCCTACCGCTGAGAAATGTGGCCTTTGGAAAGGAAGCTTTAATGAAAGCTATTTTTCTCTATTTAGGCCAGAAGTATTAAGCATAAAGGTGAGACATTGTTGTAGTTAGAAGGGTGAAATAGCATCTTTGTCACAGAGTAGCTGTGCCACATGCTTAGAAAAGAGAAGTCAGAGAGAAAGAGGGAGTTAGAGACAAAGAGGAGAGATGCGAGAGATAAATAGAGGTGATAAAAAGAGAGATAGTGCATGAGCTGAGCTAACAAAGGACAATAATAAGCAAAAGAGAAAGGGGGGGGTTGGGGTCTTGTTCTGGGGGTTTTTTTTTTTTCTTTTTTTTTTTTCTTTTTTTTTTTCATCAGCGATACACAGTAAGTCAGCAGTGAGAATAAGCAAAAGAGAAAGCAAAACAGAAATGACAAAGACATCGCTCACCATCCACTTCCAGGAGAACATACTGTAGGTGATGGGGTTGGCATCAGCGATACACAGTAAGTCAGCAGTGTCTCCCAAGTTCACATAAACAGGATCAGACTTCATACGAACAGTAGGGGCATCTGGAAATCAAACAAAAAAAGCATCAAAATAAGATAAAAATTTATTGTATTGTATGTATGTATATTACAATTATTATAATAATGTAAAAGGTTACAATAATAATTCTATAATGCATAATTAATAATGTTTAATAGTAATTCTATAATTTATTATAGAGGATTTCTATTTTGAATTTTCTTTATTTTACATTTTCAGTTTTTATTTTACTTTTAGTAATTTTATGCACTTTTGTCATTATTATTATTATTATTATTATTATTATTATTATTATAAAAAATATAAAAAAATTTAAAAATTTAGCTTTAGTTTTGGAAATTTTGGGACACTTATTTTATTTTCCACGGCAACATTTTTAATTAAAATTTATGTTTTTCATAATATATTTATAATGCATTTTAGCTTTATTTCAATTAACAAAATGAATTTTTTATAGTTTCAGTTTCATTTAATAACCTTGTAATATGTTTATGAATAAATATAAAATCAATATAGTATATAATATAAAAAAAAATTGTAATAAATTTTTTATTCAATCTGCATGTGCTATATAATAAACATTGTATTTATAAAATATCAAAATAAAATATAAAATGATTTAACTACATTATAACTATAAATAAAAATATAAACAAAAATAAAATGGAATAAAAAATGATTAAAAATAAAACATCACTGCTTTGACCATCCTTACATGCAGTGAAGCAATTTTTTGTTGTTGCCTCAGGCAACAAAAATAACAAAAAGTTGTATCTATCATAAAAAATACATTGAAAAAAAAAATCAATCATCTTTTGACTATGAATAAACGTATTTATAAAATATAAAGATAGCATCAAAAATTATAGCATAATTTGCATCATTAGCGTAACAACATACTAACATCACATTCTATTCCAGTCAACAGTGTTATCTTGTAATTCATATAATGTGTGCTACATCACATTCTAAAAGAAGTCTTAGATGAAAAAAAATAAAAATGGTTAGGATATTTTCTTAAAATCTTGTAGGTATTCAGCCAATAGCATCATGTGCTAATTGTAGCACACTGAAGTGGTGTTCCCTTTTGTCAGGAACATCACAGTTCAATTTCCACCTCAGCCAATTTCAACAACAGCGCAAATGAATTCAGAGGTAAGTTAACATGTGGTGCTTGATTTTCTAAATTCGGATGTGTTGATGCCAGACTTGCCTTTGTTTAAGTCTCGATACTGTGTGCCTCTGCACTTCCTGTTTGAATTATTCACAGGCAGTGGAACAAAGCCTTAACAATCAAGGCCTATTGTAATGTCGTCCCTATTACTGTTATTTCAAACCCTCATGTTTTCCTCCGTGGCTGGTTGCAAACAGTCTTCAAGTCGCCGTCGCTACAGCACAGGTTAGAACAGAGGTAATGCTTACTGAGGCAAATTAACAACACTCTTGAATGGCTACAGAATTAACGGCTCCTCAAAAAGTATCTGTCACACTCTGTTACAGCTGACATTTCTAGATGCTTGCACTGACCAGCTAAGCCTACGCAGATCATCCATGCTGATACAATAACAGAATTGCTATTCATTTGTCAATATTAATTACATTTATAGCCATAGCCATTCATTACTATTTGGCCATAAAGATTCTTTCTCCCAGAGCTCTAATAAACCTCTATTTCAAAGACAGAAACTGAAATATGAATACTTGGTGAAGTATAATACTTGTGAATACTTCTAGTATAAGTATAATACTAAGTGAATACTTAGAATGTTTCATGGTTAACTGCATATAAACACATTCAGTTTGTGCAGGAATAGCAAAAAATGTAGTTCAAATTTTACATCAAGAATTGGGTTTGTATAGAGATTGCGGACAAAATGTATGGCTAATTATTTCATGGTGTGCAATAAAACCTGTATATAAGTCTAATTTTACACAATATCTATAAGTTGTGTGACTTTCAGAAGGTTTTCACTATTAAAAATTGTTTTCATGTGTACAAAAACCCAGATTGAGATGTACCTCTAACATTTATTTGTCTTTAGTGGTTTCTATTAATTAAATCCCTAATTCTTTATTTTATGCACTCCTTTTATGCACTCCTTTATGCACTCAAGTGTGTGCACTCCTTTATGCACTATATATATATTTTATTTGTTTATTTGTTATATTTGTTTATAGGTAGCAAAATCTTTTTACTAAGAATAAGTATATTTATAAAATATCAAAATTAAACAAAAAACATTTTTAAAAATCAAATTGCTGCATTTGCAATAAATATAAAAAAGTATTAAAATTTAAAAAATCTAATAAAGAAATAAAAAAAATCAAATAACAAAATATCACTGCTTTGACTATGAATACAATAACTATAATTATAAAAGATTATATATATATATATATATATATAATATATATATATATATATATATATATATATATATATATATAAACTATGAAAAACTACATTATAACTATATAAAGCCTAAATTTTCTTTAGATGATTAAAAACTGAAATATCACTGCTTTGACTGTCCTCACATACAGGGAAGTAAGTTGTATTGAAATTCCTAGAAAAGGGGACCTAAAATGATTGCCTCAGGCACATACAGCCAGCTCCTCTGCTTCATCTCCATCCCAGCCCCCAGGAGGATCATATCCTCAACCAAGTGGGCCATTACCACCAGCCTAATCTCTGGCATGTTTGCGTGTACAATCCTCCTCTGCATTGTTCCCAACGGGCAGAAAGAGGGGGGCATACATGGAAAACAGCACCATTGGTAAAAGCTATTCAAATGGCCCATACATAATGAATATCTAGGACTGTCAGATGCAATTGTATGAGAACGTGGAGATCCATTAGTGCAGAAGGATTTGCAGGAACATGCAGGCCTTGATTTGAAGGAGTGCTATTATTTAATCATTAAGGAAGTGGGAGTGCTCTTTCTTCCTTTTTCTCTCTGTGTTCCTCTCTTTTTTCTTCATTTCACTTTCAAGTGTGTGTACGTCTGTGTGTGGGTTTGAATTGGCAAATAAATATGTGGTACAAATATTGAGAACAGTGTAGATGGACTTTGCGGCTCAACTTTTGTGGTCATTTGTACTGAGGAAAAACAAAATTCATACTATCCCCACTGAAGGCATTTTAACCTTAAAAGATGCTTCTCACAATACTGTGAAAATGCATCCTGATTAGAATAATTAGCATTTATACATATTCAATATTCAACATCTTCAGTTCATGTGGCATTAGTGGTTCTTAGTAAAGATGTTGACTCTGTGTCATCTTTCATGCTAATATGAGTTTGTCTATATTAGGTCCCAGACCACTATTAAACACTTAAATTAATAGATTTCTTTTGACATTACATATAAAAAATATCAGTATAGCTTATGTGAAAAGTTAAATAGAAAAAACAAGAATAATATACATACACATATACATATAGTGATATTTTATTTTATTATCGCTGATATACTACTATAGTTTTTGTTAATATTTTGAATAAGATTTTATTTTTTAATTTTAGGTAAAGGTTTAGTGATTTTGACTTTTAGTACTTCAACTTAAACTAAACAAAAATGAGAAATGCCATGGCAATTAGCTGAATTATTTAATAATATATAAATATGCAAAATATAATGTAACATTATTAAATAATTATATGTGTGTGTGTGTGTGTGTGTGTGTGTGTGTGTGTGTGTGTGTGTGTTTTCAAACTAATTATTTTAAACCTCCCCTGCATGTTCTGATTGTTATTTGTTGCTTACTACAGCATTTTGCTTTCAGGGAGGAGAAATTTGATATTCAAAGCTTGTTAAATCTCGCCTAGTTAGGATGAGTTAGTTTTGAGTTCCTCACACTGTACATCCAGCTTGAGCTTTGTGCGGTTCTTCCCCTCAGCGTTGGAACACTCTATGATGTATTCGCCTCCGTCTTGCCGAGAAACATTCACGATTTCCAGGGTCCAGTCATCGAAGTGATAACGAGGATCTCTTTCTGTCATAAACATACAGACGTGACACAACCCACACAGAACAGGTGAATCACAGAGCTGTGACAGTACAAATCCACAAAACCAAACACAAAAAGAACCTACTCAAATCCTGCACATACTGTGCATTATATACACAATGAAACAGTTGGCTTATCCACTAAAACCCTTCTCCCAGAGAAACCTCTTTAAAGGAATACCGCAAGGACCTAGACACAAGAGTGCTGATAAGCTTTCAACACAGAGATGAAGACCGGAAGTGCTGTGTTGCATTCAGAGCGACAGCGACGCTCATTTAGGCTGCATACATTAGCACGAGATCACATCTGCCAAGGTGCAGTGCCAGAAACCATCCATGTTTTATTCAGAATGCATATGGCAATGTGTGTTTACGTCTGTTCGTGTTTAGAGCGCCTGTGAGGATGACATGGTTCGGAATGTCATGTAGTGCTGTCTGCTACCTTTCACAAGCTTCTCGCCCTGAAAAATCCACTCGCAGGTGATTTCATCTGGATTGGCGGAGACTTTGACAGGAAGCTCGGCGGTTTCATCCTCAGTGACCTTGACTTGATCGGGCTGCTCATCCGAAAACTCCGGAGGAACTGAATTACACACAATGACACACACAGATACATCACATTCATCTGAAGGTGCTAATATGCAAGGAAAACAATTTTTAAACTTGACAATGAACACAACATTTAAACAAAGCAAAGTGCTTGTCACACAATACTGTACATAAGCAACATATCTAACAAATAAGTAAATACACTAGCAACTCTAATTAAAGACTAACACTTACTCTGCACTGCCATTAACACCCCATAAATTAGAGATAGAAAAACTCACATTTCATTTTGAAATTCATATAATATTTATAATTGATTAATAACAAACCAAAAAAAATTTAATATTTTAATATTGAATCATTTTCATTGGCAAACTTACTTATATATTTAAAATATCAAATCCTAATTACAAATGTTACATGCATACACACACATGCACACACACCCACCCACACATATATAATATATGCGACCCTGGACCACAAAACCAGTCTAAGGTGTAAATTTTTCGAAATTGAGATGTGTACATCATGAATAAATAAGCTTTCCTTTGATGTATGGTTTATTAGCATCGGACAATATTTGGCCAAGATACAACTATTTGAAAATCTGGAATCTGAGGGTGCAAAAAAATCTACATACTGAGAAAATCACCTTTGATATATTTACGGTAGGAAATGTACAAAATATCTTCATGGAACATGATCTTTACTTAATATCCTAATGATTTTTGGCATAAAAAAAATATATATATAATTTTGACCCATGCAATATTTTTTTGGCTATTGCTACAAATATACCCCAGCGACTTAAGACTGGTTTTGTGGTCCAGGGTCACACACATATACATATATATATACATATACATACACATATATATACAGTATACCTACTGGTTGTCCGGTATTACCCATTCTGGTTGTCCACCTACTATATATATATATATATATATATATATATATATATATATATATATATATATATATATATATATATATATATATATATATATAAGTATATATATACACACACACACACACACAGTTGAAACTGCAATACAATATTACATTGTTTTGATGTTAAACAAATCCAGGAGATACAGATGATCTACTGAAGAAAGCTTCAAAATATGTTCTGAAATTCACAATTTACAGCTAGTAAAAGGTTCTCACATCACATGTGGCAAAAAGTTAATTTTGCATCATGCTCATGAGAGAAAGCTGCAGATTTTGAGTCGTATTCCTCTCTAACGTCTGGCGCTGCACTGGTCTGTTGTGAATAAGGCACATGATTTATTGTGCTGTTGATCTCTCTGGGGGGGCTTCTATGTCTTTGTCTCATTAATGTACATTGTGTCGTTACAGAGTGAATGAGGATTCAAATGCAGATTTTAACACAAATGATTTGCTTACATCTACAAGCACACACACACACACACACACACACACACACACACACACACACACACACACACACACACACACACACACACACACTCAAATATATTCACAAACACTAGGAAAGTGAAAGATGAAATATTATCTTAATATAAAACAATAAAGCAGGCAAAGTGATCATTAATAGTCTGTTCTTACACACACAGATATTTAAATCACAGACTGTGGAGGTTCTGAAACAGACAAAGAGCATGTGCAAACACACACAGATACACAGTGACATTCCGTCATGCTCACAAAGCGTGTTAGGCTTTGAAGAGGTGGCTGGATGAATCAGACAAAACAAGATCAAAGTCAAACCATAATCATTTTGCAGACACAAAGACACAGATGCACACATACACATTAAACACAGGTATAGACTCATTCAAACATCAGAATACTTGCCAGAGCAAAATAACAGAAAGCTACACAAACCAAACCCATGTTAAAACTAAGGCTATCAATTACAATGATCAATTATCAATTATAAAAAATACCACATTAGTGAAAAAAGAACACAAATAAAATTAACTAATTAAATTAATGAACAAATTCAAGTAATTAATGAGATAATAAATTATTAAAAGTACTATTTGTTTTTTTGTTTGTTTATTCAAAAAAAAAGTACCTTTGTTCGTTTATTTTCCCATTAATTATTAATTTGTGGGATGGAATGGTTTACTTAATCATTATTTCAAACATAGCATAAAATAAATAAATAAATAAATAATGGGATACTTTATTGTATTAATGCATTTATTGGGGATAAGGGATAATAAATAAGAAATTTATCTCATATTTAATTTTATTTATTTATTTATTAATAAAGAATTTAATTAATTAATTATCCCATTACTAATAAATAAATAAACTAATAATTCATTCATTCATTCATTCATTCATTCATTCATTTATTTGGCAATTAAATAAATACTTTATTTATTGATTTAATTATTTATTTTATGTTATATATGGGATAATAAATAAGTAAATTAGTAAATTAAACCATTATTTATTTATTGATTGCAAACAAATAAAAAAATTAATACATTTTATTAAACAGGATTATACAGGATTATGAATGAATAAATAGATGAATAATCCCAAAGTTTATAAATAAACAAAAAATAAATAAGTTTAATTATTTATTGTGTAGAGGGTGACAAAACCATTTGTAAAATGACTTATATACAGTAACACAGAAAAAAAGCAAAAAGGTTATTGTACTGATGTCTAAGACCACTTTTTGCAATGTCTTTAAAGATTTACTCAGCTCTAGTGCAATTATTCATGAACAATTTTTTGTTGTTGTTGTTGACTATATTATGACGTGTTTTTACAGGACTGTCAGGTGACTACAATCATTATTCATCAAATCAATCACATTCAAACGTGTTCAGAAACTCACAGAGCACATTGAGAGTGTAGAAGTTGTTGACACCCTCGGACAGCACGTTACTGAAGGCCTGACAGGTGATCCTTTTCTTCCAGTGATGGGACTCAAGAGTGAGGGACAGCTTACTGGTTCGGGACATTCCACCAAATTCAGCCTTTTTAGGAGCCTGGTCAACTCCCTTCAGCCTGGGGGAGGGAGGGAGAGAGAGAGAGAGAGAGAGAGAGAGAGAGAGAGAGAGAAAAAATCAAGCTTCATAAAAGACTTGACAATTTACAATGTTATTTCAGATAGACATTTTATATAAAGAAGGAGAATTTCAAAAACTTCTCCTTGGCGTAATATTGCAAGCATAAACTATGAATATTCGATAAAGGCCTTCACAGTAACAGTGTTCAAATCTTTTTGTTTGCCCGACATGCGTTAGGGTCCCACAGGGACCATCCGACAAAACTGAAAACCTATAAAACTCGAAACAGACCAGTCCTCCGCTCACAAACACTGTAGATTTATAACTGAATTTCTTTAGAAATAAAAGCTGAGCCACATCATTTGGCTTAGCTGGTAAAAAACTACAACTGATCTGCTCACAATCGGCGTAAAGTTTTTTTTTTTTTTTTTTAACTGGCCACATACTGACAGTGCCAGAGACTGACTCTAACAAGTTAATGACTTAGTGATCACCGGATGCCAGTCGAAACCTAATACAGACATAAAAAAAGGTCTCGGATGGATTGCCAAACTGCCCATCAGCCAATGCAAACATCTGACACTTTCATGCTTCTACAAAGAGCTTTTATTGAGCCCTCCTGCACAACTTCTGCTCTTTTTATATAGATCCACATGAGAAGACGTGTGTGTGTATTTGTGCATGTGTGTAATGATGTGTAAGTGAGTGTTTCAGTACATGACGGGGCCCAAACTCCAGCTGATATTTGCAGTGGGATTGCTGCTTCCGGCCAGGCAGTCCAGGTCCAGCGTCTGACCCCTGCGCAGCTCCTGCTGCTTGGCCACGACCTTCACGCTCACTGCCGGAACTGATCGAGAGACAATATCAAGAAGAACTAATTAGAATGTGTCTGATTTTAAGGCATACCCAAAAAGAAATTGTGAAAATAGTCATTTACCAGATAGTTTTATCCAAACTCACAAACTAAACTGTTCTAACCCTATCTATTAACAACCCATACATGATTTATGAGAATATTAAGATTCACATGAAATAGCTGTACTCCTTGAACACTTTTAGGACAATTTTGGACAAATAAAGCATTACAAAAAAAGAAAAAGATCCATTTAAAGGACCATTCAAATGTTTGGGGCCAGTAAGGAGCCTTGGTAAATCACCAAGGCTGCATTTTTATTTATTTTTTTGATCAAAAATCCTTCAAAAACAGTAATACTGTGAAATATTATTACAATTCAAAATAGATGTTTTCTATTTTAATATATTATAAAATGTACTTTTATTCCAGGAGCCATTGCTCCAGTCTTCAATGTCACATGATCCTTCAGAAATCATTTGAATATGCTGATTTGCTACTCAAGAAACATTTCTAATTATTATCACAGTTAAAAATGGTTGTGTTGCTTAATTTTTTTGTGAAAACCATGATTTTTTTTTTTTTTTCAGGATTCAAAAGAATTTTGATTGAACATTTAGACATTTAATTGAATATAATATGTTTTGTAAATTATAAATGTATTTACTGTTAGATCAATTTAATACATCCTTATTAATTAAAAAATCTTAATACCCCAAACCTTTAAAGTGTATTGTATATTTTAATAATAACTAAAATGTCTTGTTGGCAATTTTATAGTTTTATTTGTTGTGCAATTAAACTTCAAATGCACAATAAAATTTGCTCCGTTTATTTATTAAGAAATTTTATTATGCTTTTATCATGTCTGACAGGCAGAAGTGTGTGTTTTTTTCTAAACATACACAGAACCCTGAGTTTGGTCTGGGCGGACAGAACTTTCTTGGCTTTGTTGGAGGAGTCGCAGCGGTAGGTGGCCAGATTGTCACTGGGCTGGAGGGTGAGAAGCAGCTCTCGTGACACACCACGCTCTGAGGACACCTGCCTCGATGCGCTCTGCAGGACTTTATTGTTCTGTAGTTCACACACACACACACATACATGGAGGATTATTTAATGGCAGACCTAAAAAAAAAAAAACATTTCTGTAACTGGCATGAAAAACGTTCATACCACTACACACCTTCAACCAGACCAGCTGACCTGTGGGATTGCCACCACTGGAGAAACAGACCAAACGAAGAGCTGTCCCAGAGTGTAAGAAGACGTTTGGTGGAGGAGCATCTAACCACACCTTCTGAGGAGGATCTGAAAAAAAGAGGAACAGAAATCAAATGAACTAATATTCCAATTAGCACATTGCTGAGATATTAGCAAAAAAGCACATTATTAAATGTACATTTATTTTAGATAAAGTTATAATGGGTTCATGGTATAAATCTTTTTCAAAATACACTACTTTTCAAAAGTTTGGGATCTGTAATAATTGTTAAATATTTTTGAAAGAAGTCTCTTACGCTCACCAAGGCTGCATTTATTCAAATAAAATACAGTACAACAGTAATATTAGGGCCTTTCGCACCACAGTACCAGAACTAATTGTGGAACTACCCACTTTTGGGCGTTTCCGCACCGCAGGAACTGGGTACGATTTTAGTACCGGCCTGTTCCAGGCAACCCGTAACCTGTGTTTTTCCTACCTTCTACCCGTGAAAGTGCACTGGAACAGCAGTCAAACCCGTGACTTCCCGCCCGTGAACTCGTACTAGATCAATGTACTCCCAGTTTCGAGCTCTGACGTCACATAGCCCGCGAAACAAAAAGGGCAGCCCCTACGGATAATATAACGTTGTTGAAAATTGTGTACAAATGGTATCGTTGTCGACCGGCTTACGTCACGTCCTAGTACACACTCTTGGTGTGAACGCAACCCTTTGAATGGTACTGGGAAACAGTTCGCGCAGTACTTTAGTACTGTACATTTAGTTCTGGAACTAAAGCAGTGCGAAAGGCCCTATTGTGAAATATTCATTCAATTTAAAATAACTGTTTTCTTTTTTAAATATATTTAAAAAAGTAATGTATTCCTGTGATCAAAGCTGAATTTTCAGCATCATTACTCCATTCCTCAGTGTCACATGATACTTCAGAAATTATTCTAATATGCTGATTTGCTGCTTAAGAAACTGCAATATATATATATATATATATATATATATATATATATATATATATATATATATATATATATTTTTTTTTTTTTTTTTTTTTTTTTCAGGATTCTATGCTGAATAGAAAATAAAAAAGCACCATTTTTTTTAAATAGAAATGTTTTGTGAAATTTTAAATGTCTTTTCACTTTTGATCAATCTAATGCATCCATGTTGAAAATAAGTATTAATTTCTTTAAAAAAAGAAAGTTCCTGGGAATCAAAATGACCTTGAAAGTTAAGCAACAGAATTAATGAATTTATCAGGGATCATTCTACCTGAATGTTAGATAGAAATGTTAGCGGTCACTCACAGTAAACAATGAGCTCTTCAGACCGAACGCTAGAGAAGCGGGTGCCTTTGTTGAACGCCTCACAAGTGAGAGAAAGACCGTTGTCCTCACGTGACACTTTATGCGTCAAGTTAGACATCGTCATCATCCCACCATTATCCCCCTGCAACACAAATATTTCAGGAGACCTTTCATTTTTATCGAGCATATTATATGGTCTGTGTAAAGGGCTATTATCAGGAAATGTGTACTCTTTGCACACAAGAGTGGAAACATTAAATCATGCTACCGTGATTTACTGTCTCATTAATGGTAGACATTCTTGAAACTGGCCATGTGCATCAATTGTTTAATCAGAGATGCTGTAGTTCATGTGATTTGATGATTAAATGCAAAGTAAATCATTTTGCCAAAAGCACTGGTGTCCATTGTGGTGCTTGTAATCTCACTAAACGACCATGAACATATTCAAGTGAGGCAAACTTAGCAAAGTCATGGTTTTTAAGAGTTGAATACATTTATTAGACATTAGTGACACAAATTGACTATACAAACTGATTTCTACATATCCTTCTGTGGAAAATGTAGAAAAGGAGCCTTACCTTTACCTTTTTTATTATTTAAAAAAAAAAAACAATAATAAAAAAAGTAAAAAAAAAAAACAAACAAATCATAAAAAGTAGCTCTGGGGGGAAAAAAAGAAAGAAAAGAAAATAATAAATTAACACCAGCATCTAAATGTAAGATCAGATGTAAAACACCTCCAAATGAACAAGGAGTGTCCTGTGAAGCGCCGAGCAGCCTTGGGTCGGCTTTTATTCACTTATGTTTCATTCAAATCAACCTCTAGAGAGAAAGAGCGGGAGATTAAAAAAAAGAGAGAGACTCTAAAAGCCCCTGATCTCAGATAATATTATGTAGCAACTAATAGAATCTAAAGTAAAAGCAGAGTCTTGATGGAGACTTTGAATCACTCTCGGGTCAAGGCTTGCTGGCTTTATTTCACACAATAATTGAGAACTATTCCTTTAATCAGGGGCTACACCTCACAAAGCTTTTCGTGTTGGCAGAATGGCTTGTGAAAGTGTTTAGACGGACCTATCAAAAGCAAGACACAGAAACAGTGTCAAATAAAAAAAAAATAAAAAATGCTGCAAAGCACCTACATGGCTGAACACGTATGATGGGCAACGTTTCTTGTCATCATTGCACATCTAGTTGGATTTTGTAGTAATAGTAAAAGTAAAGATCTTCTCTCCTCCAGCAATCAATTCAGAACAAGCCTAAACTGTACAAACAAATAATGAAAGCCACTTCCATTGAGGCACTTCCCAAAAAATATATTTTAAAAAGCTATAATTCATATTAAAGATTTTAAAATTGATTTAATAAAATTAGTTATTAGTTTCAATTATTTATTATCAAATATTTCTTTTAATACTTTAATGCTTTTTATAGATGTTTTTGAATAAAGTATCTTATGCTCACCAAGGCTGCATTTTCTTTTCAAAATTAAAAATACAAAAACAGTAATATTGTGAAATTTTATTTCAATGCAAAGTTACTGTTTTCCATTTTAATATACTTTGAAATGTAATTTCTTTCTGTGATGAAAAAGCTAATTTTTCAGTGTGATTACTCCAGTCTTCAGTGTCACATGATCCTTCAGAAATCATTCTAATATGCTGATTCTCATGTAGTTTTTTTTTTTTTTTTTTTTTTTTTAGTTTAACACGTTAAAAATATGCAATGCAATTAACGCATAGGCAGAGCTAGGGTTGACACCCCACTCACAACTGCTGCTTCTGTCTCTGTTTTTCTTGACAAGAATTGTATTTATTTAGACGCAGAGCGTCTTTACGACCACTTCAAATGGGAGACTTGCACCAGGCACTAGTCAAATGAGTGCGGAAAACATACAGGTGATGAGAGAGCTTTAGTAGAACAACAGTGAACTGTGGTCAGATGAGATGTTGTCAGGCCGTATGTCATTAAAAATAAATTTTCCTGTCCTGTCAGCAGTTATACTGTGCTCACCGCACATGCTCTTCAATTGCATGCACAAATGCGTCAGCGCATGCTGTATTATTTCATATTAAAGCGTAAAAGAAACTACGATCATGCAGTGTCATAATCAGTTAAGTTATAAGGTTACCAAAAAAGCGATTAAAGCTGCCTTAAAATTGTGCATGCATGTAAGTGTTTGCTATATATGAGTCAGATTTAAGAACATGTCTCCGAAATGCAGTGGTTTTCAACCTGTTCTGGAGCAGCCCAGCACTGTCTCCCTCATCTAACACACCTGATTCAACTAGTCATCTCATTGATAGAGACTTTAATAGGTGAAGCAGGTCAGAAAAGGTAAAGCTGTCAATAACGTACAAAACAATGGTCAAAAGCTATGGCCATTTTTGTAAGAGAAGAGTTTCACATCCTCGATTTTGATTGTAAAGTGTTAAATACCTCAGAGATGGTAACATCTGTATTGTTGAGCTCCCTGAACCCGAGCCACCAGCGGATGTGGACCGGAGGATTACTAGAGGAAGTGTAACAGAGCAGATTGATCTCCTGTCCCTCTATGGCTTCAAAGGAGCCCTGTAACGTTACCTCGGCTGGCTCAACTGTGAGGAAAATGAACACCACAACAGAAAGAGAAGCAAGATAAATGGATAGTCAGCAGATCTTTCCAGCAAATTGTTTAAACAAGCTAGTCATGCCACAACAGATTTGAGACCAATAAGATATGTTCTCAGGATCCTCTTACAGTCCAGAAATAATGATCTAGCTGATCAATGAAATGGCGAGTGAAGTGTCTAGAGAGATCTTCTTATAACACCCAACTGACATCCGTATTTGTGTGCACTAGGAAATATTCTCAAATAGAGGTATGTGCCAATGAAAGTAGATTTGAGATAAGAAAGGGTTGTTTGACATTGGAATTTGTTGTAACAAGACCGTCATGAACCATCTTCTGTTAATGAAAGATTACAGAAACTGGAAGTAGCAGCAAGTATTGACCTGATTTACTTGTCAGCCATGATACAGCCATGTGTAATTGGCTTATGGTAAGTGACAGTGTGTCATGAAAGATCAAGCTTTTGTTTTAAGGCTATTTTGAAAACTAATAGCAACAAGAGGCTTGCGGCCTTCTTAGAAGTTTGATGGATTTTTAAGCAGAAGTTTTTTTAAGATTAAGAGCTATAATGTGTTCTGGACTACTCACAAAGGACGCTCAGAGTGCGAGTGAAGGACATTGGTGAACGAGACACTTGGTTGACGCTCTCGCACCGCAGCACAGCATGATTGTCCTCTGGCTTCACCTCCATTTTCAACACACTACTGGACCGACGTGACACAACGTCCACCTCCCAGCTAGTGGACAGGACTTCTCCGTTCTGAAAAAGAGAAACATGAGGACAGACAGACAAATGTATAGATAGACAATAGACATATAAACATATGAATAGACATATATGGACAGACAGATCAGACAGACAAACAAATGGATGGATAGATAGACAGATGGATAGACAGATGGATAGACAGATAGATAGATAGACAGATAGACAGATAGATAGATAGATAGATAGATAGATAGATAGATAGATAGATAGATAGATAGATAGATAGATAGATAGATAGATAGATAGATAGATAGATAGATAGATAGACCAATGGACGGATGACCGGACATAGATAGATAGATAGACCAATGGACGGATGGACGGACGGACAGATGGATGGATGGATAGATGGACGGATGGACGGACATAGATAGATAGATGGATGGATGGATGGATGGATGGATGGATGGATGGACAGACAGACGGGTGGATAGACATAGATAGATAGATGGGTGGATGGGTGGATGGGTGGATGGACGGACAGACAGACAGACATAGACAGATAGATTGATGGATAGATGGATGGATGGATGGATGGATGGACAGACGGACGGGTGGATAGACATAGATAGATAGATGGGTGGATGGGTGGATGGACGGACAGACAGACAGACATAGACAGATAGATTGATGGATAGATGGATGGATGGATGGATGGATAGAAGGACAGACGGACTGACATGGATATATAGATGGATGGACAGACAGACATATAGACAGGGTGGATGGATGGATGGACAGACAGACAGACAGATAGGTAGGGTGGGTAGATGGATGGACGGAAGGACGGACATAGATACATGAGATAGATAGACAGACCGAACGGACAGACAGACGGATGGACGGACAGACAGACAGATAGATAGGGTGGATGGATGGATGGATGGATGGACGGATGGACATAGATACATGAGATAGATGGGCGGACAGATGGACAGACAGACGGACGGATGGACGGACGGACTGACAGACAGATAGATAGGGTGGGTGGATGGATGGACGGACGGACGGACATAGATACATGAGATAGATGGACAGACAGACAGATGGACAGACAGACGGATGGACGGACAGACAGACAGATAGATAGGGTGGGTGGATGGATGGACGGACGGACGGACATAGATACATGAGATAGATGGACAGACAGACAGATGGACAGACAGATGGATGGACGGACAGACAGACAGATAGATAGGGTGGATGGATGGATGCACGGACGGACATACTGTAGATACATGAGATAGATGGACAGACAGACGGACGGACAGATAGACAGACAGACAGATAGATAGGTAGGGTGGATGGATTGATGATGGAGGGATGGATAGATAGATATAGATGGAAGGACAGACAGATGGATGGACGGACCAACCGACAGACAGACAGATAGACAGACAGATATATAGGTAGATAGATATAAGCAAACTTTACTTCTAGAAAAAAGACATTTGTGTCTGAGATCAGTCATCAAGTCAACAGTGTTGCAGACGCTAACATTTGGATTAGCTGAAAATTATTAGAGATGTCAGGACTGACACATTTTATCAAAGTAAACTCAAGAGTCTCCACTGTGAGTCTGTCTGCGGGACACTACATGAATTAAAAAGTAGATTCGGCGACCTAGACTTCACTTGCAAATGATTTAAAGCTTGACATCTTCTCTCTGCCTCTAAACACAGACGTTTAATAAAGTTCTTGGTTGCTGCTCTCAGCTTTCCCCTAGGCTATTCACTCACGCAAAGACCCTCATGCACACGCACACACACACACACACACACACATACACAAACAAACTACTAAATAAATGGGTGAATAAAAAAAAAAAAACACTTATCATAGTTTCTTAATGTCCTATTTAAGAGAAAAATTTACACAAAGGCAGTACACTTAAGATTACCCAAGAGCCACTCTCAGAGTGTCTTTAAGAAATGTTGAATGGCCTTTATAAAAATCTCTGCTTTTGTTCATTCTGTGCCCTCAGCATAGTCTCTTTGTGAACATATGCATGCTGTTATCTTGAGTTAGTCCTCCGACACAGTCTCAGCAGAATTGTCAGTGGCACTGAAGCTTTGCATCACATTTATTAAGCTGTTTGAGATGCCAATGCTTCATAATTCCTGAGGTTGAGAAAATTTTGAGAATATAACAACCACTGGTGCACCTGCCAAATTCTACCTAGCTTCAAATTACTTTAGCAACCTATGTTCCACTGTGACCTTACTTTGGCATTACATTCATGGTAATTGGCCTGCAAAGCATTTTGGTAAACAGCTCTTGCATGGTTGAATGAAGCATCTCATCATTTTTCATCTAACGTAAGCTAAACGTTACATTTGGAGCAATTTATATATGTGGCACTTTCCATAAATGCAGTACACTTTGGTGTCTCATGACTTTTTAGAGGCACAAATCCCATGTTCTTTGGTTTGTAAACTATCCCATAATAAAATTAACCTAATATCCTCAACCCAAAAAGTAAGGATTTTAGCTTCTCCCACCTCAGAGGTCCTGACCTTTACAATTGTACTGTATCAACAATTACAGCAACATAAAATAATAAATAATTATTAATAATGAATTAATAATCTGTTTAATTTTTTATGTATTGTAGTACAAAAACCTTTTTAATTTTTAACTTTATTTATTTTTAAATTATTAACTATATATACATATGAGAGAAATACAATACACAGTAATTAATATTTCTAATAATTGTAACAATAGATGTTTACATACATTTATACAATAATTCATGTCCCACATTTTGCATTAAACCCTGTTACCACATGGTTTTCCTTAATTATTATAAAATTGTGACATAGGAAACAACATCATTTGGACTAATTTTAATTAACTCTATTTTTTAAACAACTTTTTAAAAAAAGTTGTGTTCAATGCATTCATAACAGTAACAAAAACTGTAACATTTTACAATAAGGTTCCATTTGTTACCATTAGTTATCTATATCACTTAACATTAACTCAATGAAAAATACTTCTAAAGAATTTATTAATCTTAGTTCATTTTATTTTCAATTTACCAAAACATTATTAAAATCAAAAGTTGTATCTTCAATGTAATGGACCTGAGTTAACATGAACTAACAAAGAGCAGTTATATTTGATGCTACAAAAAAATTATAAATACTGTAAAATATGTGTATTGCTAATTGTTAATGCTAGTTATTGCATTAACTAATGGGTTCTTTTTGTAAAGTGTTACTGATCAAAATATATCTTTAATTTGTCGGAAATAAAATTTTAATTGATAACTATAAAACAAACTCAAGGTTTTCTTTCGTATCCTATTCAAGCAAAGGAAGAGCAAATTTCTCTCACCTTAGTCCAATGCAAAGTGGCCAGTGGGTTGCCCCCGTATGACATGCACACCACCCTGAGAAAGGAACCAGCTTTGACCTCTTCATTTTCTAATCCCATGATCACCGGAGCCTGTGGGGGAACTGAAGGAAGTGAATGAAGGGTTACAACATCAATAGACAGAAGTTCGAATCGTTTGTATGCATTCACATGCATCGCAGCACGGCTCACGAGAATCTCAAGAAGAAATGAAAAGAGGAATGGTTTGTGTGCGAGAAGGAGGGAAAATATTATTAAAACAAAAGATCTCGTCTTTGTTCTGTGAAGACGGGCTTCTTTTCCTGTTAGTGCCTGTGAAGAGAGATGAAATGGAGGAAGAAGAAGAAAGAGAAAGGTAGAAAAACGACCACAAGTTTCAGGAAGAGCATGACTCTATTTTAGTCCTGTACAACATTGTTAAATAGAGGATATTTAATTCCAGTGCAGCGGGAAGACATCGCTTGTCCCTTTGATGAAACCATTAAGTATAAAGAGCGACCCACACACTGGCATCAGTCCATAAACCAAAATAACAGATGTTTAAACTGTAATAAGGCAATGTGGAACATGAATAAATTACAGTGGGGCTCCTGAATAATACATTTGCCATAAAATAAATTATGTGGTTGGGTCGCTCTTTGTTATTGCCCCAATCAAGT
>NC_056586.1:21132825-21163596 GCF_018340385.1 Cyprinus carpio
TGAAAAAAAAGTGTTTTCATATTTCACAAAATTACAGTTTTTGTACTATATTTTAGCGAAATAAAAGCAACCTTGGTGAATGTAAGAGACTTTCAAAAAACTTTGAAACTAATTATTCTTACCCGAAACATTATTGTTCATGTGCAGCTGCATCAATAACATCTGCAATAGGCGGATAAATGTTCAAAATTATAAAACACTTACTCTGCAGGACTAGGTAAAGGCAGCTGACAGGAGGAAACTGTTTCTGCTTCCCAACAACACCAACATGAGCGGTGTCCTTGTGCATATCCTTATTCGACATGAAAACTTAATGGTTTGGGCCGAGAAAGCTGCTGATGAGTTCACCAGAGCTGTGTGCACGATGCATCAAGAGAGAAGTTCTCATCTTCTTGGCCAAAGATATGGAGATTGAACAGGACAAGTCATTAAGTTTTCACCAGCCCGCTCTCCCAGGCACCGCCTCGCCCAGGGCTCCCAAACCTCCCGCTGCCTACGGGATAGAGCAGTGTTCAGGGTGTCACAGCAGCGGAATTTGTACGAGGCTTGAGGCAGTTTACAACACTTCCTAGTGCTTTCCTTTCTCACTTTTCTGTCTAATGCATGCTTTCTGGAGCAAAAGCTGTTTATAGGTTGTGTCAAGGGAGCTGCTTTGCAGATAAATGACAGGGTTTGGGGAGCAATGTTTACCCAAGTATCTTTCTTTGGCAGTAATGTAAAGGAAGTGTTAGGGCCTTGACCATGCCAACCCTGCCCGCTGCTTTCTGGACCCAGCTCTTTGTTTACTCTAGCGCAACATTAGCTTCGGTCTCTGTATTACAGATCTCACACGAGGAGTAGCGTTTGTGGCTGTACTGGGAGATTTGTTCAAATTAGACCTCTAGAGATCATATAACCTAAGTGGAAACAAATGTTGCCACTTTTCCAAATCATCATCCTCCGTAGCGGACGAGATGGGGGGCAGTGTGAGAGCCAAAGCTGTGAGTGGGAGGCCAAGCTATGCCACGGCCTGGCTTCATTCACGAGCCGCCACGTTTAAGATGGTAATGAATGGCCGTCAATGAAACGGGCTCCTGTGTTAATATACGCAACAAGCCTGCCTTTCTCACGACACTGCAGCGGGCAAAGAGAGGCGCCCCTTTGTCACGCTGGCACATGTGCTCTGTCGGCTTTTTGCATCTAGTAAAATACGCCTCATTGTCCTGAATGTCAAAATCTGTAGATCTCCAGACCGACAGCATTCTTCGAGTATGTGATTTTTGTGGACTCACATTCTGCTCACCCCTCCTTCATTAGATTAATCATAGCCCTATCCATGTTCAACTGATGTTGTTGTGTCCCAGTGTTTGTAGCGTTTTAAGCAAATTAGGCTTCACAACATTATCATGTAAAATGTATTTAATTTTGAGATTTGAATATGTTTGGGCGAGTTTTAACAGTATTATAGTTTAACATTCTATCTTTTTTAATTATTTTTAATAATATATATATATATATATATATATATATATATATATATATATATATATATATATATATATATATATAATATATATATATATTATATATATATATATATATATATCTTTTGTCACTGTGACCTTAAAAACATTTCTGATGCTGCAAAAGATTTCTAACTTTCTGTTTATCAACAAATCCTGAAAAAATGTATCACGGTTTCCAAAATTTTTATTAAATAAGTGCAGCTTTGATAAGCAGGAGACTTGTTTAAAAAAAAATCTGAAGGCCCCATACTTTTGAAAGATAGTGTAATTATTAGTGTTTTCAAAGATTACCTGTGAATAATAATTAAATTTCACACACACACACACACACACCACACACATATATTATATATATATATATATATATATATATATATATATATATATATATAGGCAAAATGAGAATAAGAAAATGTATTATGCATTTGTATTCATGGGAGGTTTTGCTACGTGTTTTGTAAAAATGGTGTAAAAGAAGATATAGGTTTATATTCAAACCAAATTCATGGGATTGCAAGTCAGTGTTTTTCATCAAGGCTATTTATTTAAGTCTGGCTGCTATGCAGGAGAGCAGGCCTGAGCTTGCAGTGAAAAACATTTATTTATAGGTATCTGAAAGCTTTTTAGCTCGCTGACTTCTCTAATGTGTGCTGTTGGCAAATGAAAACTCTACTTATACTGTACTTACAGATACAGCTATTTTTAGCACTTAGCTCTGAATTGAAAGTCATAAATCATCTGAATTTGCCGGGAATATAAAAGTGTTTGAAACAGCAACGAAAGGGAGGTGTGGTGTGAAAATATATATGTCCTGTTTACCCGAAGGCCCTCCCCTTCCTACTTGTGGTCCAGCTTAATGATGCATAATGTCCAAATTCACTTCTGCTGTGTGAATTTAATATTATTGAAAAGTGAAGTGTTTACCAGACTATAATGGGTTGTTTAGTGCTTTTCATTTATTTTGTGTCTTTATTGTGTAATAATGCTAGCAACTGTGATGCTGATTACATTCAGAGCCATTTTGTTCTGTGAGGAGTATGTGTAGAGTTAATGTGCTCTGGCCATATGGTTGCGGTGAATTGATGACGGATATTTGACTCCGTGTTGTAGTGATGGGAAGCAGTGGGCCGTATGCCACAGTGATACTGAAACAATAGTGAGACACAAGCGCACAAGGTCAACCGTGTGCACGGTCCCTGCCTGGAGGCAGGAAGGATACAAGCAAAAAAAAAATACAGAAAAGAAATAGCCAGAGGGAAGAGAAAAAATAGAAGTGATACTGAATGGATAGTGGCTGGAGGAAGACGCTCTCTCCATTGTGTGGTTTACACAGTCACAGTGTTTCCAAGAGGTCACAGTGCACTTTTTGAACTTTCACTCTTTATGGGACATTGGCCCGTGGTTTCCTCGCTGGAGAAAATTCATGCCGCTTCCTGCGAAGCGAACACATGGGGCGGCCGAATCACTAGGATCATAATACTTGAACAAACAACCTCAAAACCAGTGGAACCTTCTTTCTGAAAACGTGAGCTCTTTTCTTCAAACTCCAGCTTTTCTGTGTTATTAGATCTATGATATTGGAGCATGACACATTGAATATTTTATTGACTGTCTGAATGTTTTGGTATTGACCTGCCTGACATGCTGCTAATCCTCCTCAAAAGAGACTCTGTGCCACCAGTATCTGGCAGCTGCATGCGCGATGCTCCCAGCATTACTTCCTGTGACAAAACTCCTGCGCAGCAGGGGGGAACACAGAGCAGAGGTGAGCAGGGTGCACTTACACACACACAGTACATACCAGCCCCTCCTCCCCTGACAGTCCCTTTACTTCCCCTGAGAACGGCCTTATAAAAATCCATATGAAGCGCTCAGTGAGTTGAAGCCTCCTTAAACCTTCTCTTATCACTCTGCTGCTGCCTTTCCTCATGGAACGCTTCTGTCCAGGGCACGGCATCGCTCCCCTCTGCCCAAATACAGTCATCCACCCTCCTGCACTCCTGTTAGAACTTATAAGCTAATGCTTCACCCGTGTGGGTGTCGCTTCTAAGGTAAACCGCCCGCCAAGATAAATACACGCCATGAAATGAAAGTTAAAGGTGCATTGCTTCCTGTTCTGATGCTGTTTTATTTTTACATAAGTTGCTGTCCCTTGTCTTGTTGAGATCCCTAAAACAAGATTGCAATCAGAGCTGATAAACTAAATCTTAAAATGATTGTAATCTTCTTACCCATTTTTTACTTCCATAATTCATATGTCATTATTTATATATTTCATTTATGTAGATGCTGTTATTCTGAACTTTGTGCTAATAAAAAAATATTTAAGCTGCAAAGCTGCTTTTTACATCGAGCAATAATATCGTAGAGTTAGGTATAACGGGTTGTTACTTACTAATTACTTTTCCTGATTTTCTTGCTGTAAATGTAATCTTATAATACATTTTTAAATGTATGTAATTTGATTACAGTTACTAAAATTATGTTACGTGAAATTACTTAATGCAGTAAGAATAAAAAAAATATTAAGTAAAAATGCATTTTAAAAATCATGCTTTGCATGTGAGAATGCCTTGTAATAAATCAACGGAGAATGCGAGCTAAATGCAGACGAGTCGTGACAACATTTAGTGTTAATTTGTTTGTCTCACATAGGGGCACGCCATGGGACCATGTCAGGTTGTGAAATACAAGTTTATTAGAAGTTTTATCTATAACTACCTTTCCTTCTCTCAGCGTCATATATCAGCCTCAACCTCCTGCGTACACATTGACCACACTGTTCTTTACACATAACAACGGCGGCACTTACACACTTACAACCCCAGACAGACCAGAGACTACAGAATGTCAGGTCGCCAGTCCTTTTGGTCACAGTGGTCGCTTTTTACAGGAGTCATTTCCTCCAGGCCTGTTCACCCTTGCTTGTTTTTTTTTTTTTTTTTTTGCGGATGTTTTCCAGTAAAGTCAACCATGGTCACCAATATCGTGATCTTAGAGTTCATATGGTTTCACCACACTCTTATTTTGCATCCCTTGCTCTCAGAGGAATTGTCACAGTCTCCCCATCTGTCTTCAGAGCTGTGGAGAGACTCCACACCCGGCACCCTGCTCAATGCAAGTCTTTGTAGAAGCTTTTATGGGCTTTGGCTTGAGTTCATAACGCCATTGGAGGGACTCCAGGACTACAAACATTGGTTACTTATGCTGACTGAAGCTCATAATACATCTGCAGTGGTCTTTATATGGTATCACATTGCCTCATGGTCTTTTAGATCACCAACCCTCAAGTGTGAGGAAAAATGGATAATAAACAAAAAAGCTGTGGTGTGCAGGAAGTAGTGTAAATCTTAATAAAAACACATATAAGTATTGTTGCCTCTAGGTGTCCCAGGTTCTATTAATATGGCATGCAACCAACCACTCTCATGCTGCTGTTCCAAAAATATTAATTCTCGCATTTATTTTTATATTTGTTTCATAGTTTATAGTTGTTACAGTAAATACATAAGTGGTGCCCCTAAAATGTATTTGGACTCTTTTGGAAATGTAAATCTCTCAGTAAAAGAAAAAGAAAAAAAGTGACATCTGAAATCAATGCTAGAACTATGATTGTGGTTTTTGCATCTCATTTTAACTTTTTTTTTTATACAAATGTTATGTCAACGTTATTTTAGTATTATTTATATATTGAAGTATGCATTAATATTTTGAATTTTTTTTTTTATAGTTCTCAGTTTTCATTTTGTGTCACTGTTTTAATATTTCATGTGATTTGTCATTGTTTTTGTTTTTTATTTTGGCCAACATTGCTAAATTATGTCTATTTCACTTTTATTTTAGTACATTATTAGTGTCAACTTACTTTGTTAGCTGCCAAGGCAAAATTTCTACAATGCAACATTTTCTAAACGTTTTAGTTTTTTTAATTCATGTTTATTATTATTATTATTATTATTATTATTATTATTATTATTATTATTAATATTTTTATTTTATTTTTTCCAAAAACGATTTTAACAATAAGAATACTAATATATAAATAAAATTCTTTTGAATAATGGTTTGATATAAGCAACCAAACTCTCATGGAGTGTTGTCTGCTCAGTTGAGTGGTCAGCAGTCTAGTCAGAGGTCTGTTTGAGCATACAGCACATGGCCTTTTAGCTCTGTTTCCCCTTTCTGAGTGCTACCCGAAAGCCTAGACCACATATTGATTCCTGCAGGTTGCTGCCCAGCACTTTCAGAGCATCAGAAAAGACATGATGAAGGGGCCCATGCATTTACCACAATAATAAAACCACCTAATCCTAAAACCAACATCTAATGCAGATCCAGAGTCCTGAGAGAGAGTTCAGCCCCTCCCTCTGAGATCTCAGCAAAAAAAATCTCCTCGGCCCCTTTCCCCTCCCCTGAGGTGTTTCATCCCTTGTCACAAAAAAAAGTGTATAAATAAACAGTTCCTCTCCAGCAGAAAGCTTCTCTGAAGGGTTATACCCAAGCATGCTGGGAGAGTTACTATTATCCACGTGTGAAATGCTTCCAAATGTAATTCAGCCCGAGGTTGAAACTGTAAAAGTGAGACCGACATGTTTTTTTTCTCCCCTTTTACCTTTTTTTCTCTTTAATACTTCTGAGTGTAGCGATCCCCTGCTTTAAAAAGTTTTTAAAAGGTTCAGGACTGAAGGTCATATGATGATGCTGAGGCACAAGCCTCCCCGGCCCCCGGGCTCTTGCCTGGAGAAAGCTTTTATAAAAACTTTGATGCCCAAATTAAGTTGTTACTCCATCTTGCACCTTCCTGCTCACAGTATTGAAAGCAGTGGTGAACTGCTGTGGGGAGATAGCATCTCAGCCGCTTGGACTGGGTACTCACCGCGCGGCCGCTGACAACAACAGAAGTGTTTTAACAGGGTTTTAATGGCTGGCCACTTCTGCTCCTGGGAGCATAGAAAATAGCTGCTGTGAAAAGAAAGAAAAAAACGCTTCTTGGTTGATGGGAGCTGACATGGCTCCTTTTTTTTCAGGTCGCCATGCTCATGTGACTTTTGCATCAGATCTGCTGGGAACATCTAGAGTCTCTTTTCCCACTTTTTTCCCCCCACTCCTTCCCCTGCCACTTTCTCTGGGAGGAAGACATAAGAAGAGTCACTGGACCAACACCCCCCCCTCTCTCAGCTGAAATTTTATTGTTTATCATTATCATATCATATCATATCATTATTTTTTTATGGATCTATTTAATTATAATTATAATACAGTAAAAATATAATAATAATAATTATAATACACACAATAATACTGTGAAATATTATAACTGTTTTATATTTGAATATATGAAGTGTCATTTATTATTGTGATGGCAATGTTGAATTTTCAGCAAACCCATACTTTAGTCTTCAGTGTCGCGTGATTCTAATATGCTGATTTGGTGCTCAAAACGTGTATTATTATTGGCAATCTTAAAAAAAAAAAAAAAAAAACAGTTGTGCTGCTTAAATTTCATGGAAATGTTTTTACAACTAATATAAAATGTATATTCTATAACTACTATAATATATAAATATTTGATTAATAGAAAGTTCAAATGAGCAGCAGTTTTAAATGGTAATATATGATTTATTTCAATTATATAACTAATAATATCTGATCTCTCAACCTCTCTGTGGTTGATTTATTTTATAAATATTGTGATAATATATATGAAATTATACTGTAATTTTAACTGTATTTAAGTTCACCTTCTGAGCAGAGCTTGAAAAATGGGGATGTTTTTTATGGCTTCTGTCCATTTTCCCCCTTCTGTCCACACTTTTCCTCCCTTCCACTGTCCTTGTTTGATTGGCTGGTCATTAAAGTGTGTGCTGACAGAGATTGGGCTTTGCCCTTTTAATAGGGGCTGAGTGCCCTGGCCGCCCCTGCCAACCCCCACTCCAACTGCCCACTGTGGAAACCTGGTCCCCTTGCATTGTGCTCCTGAATGGGGGGCCCTGTGTTGCGTTGTAGGCCCTGCTGGCTACGCTCATTAGCAGAGGTTTGGCGACACACAGTCCCCTCTGAATGAGTCTGCTTTGTTGCCACACAATAGATAAGCCCTGAATGTAGGCTCAGAGTCTGGCTCCATGCTGACACCTCTCAGCAGCCACAGCACTCTCATAGCCACTGCTCAGCTCTCGGCCTGCACTGTACAACCGCTGCGCTACTCTCCACTGGTTCATTTTTGTGCAGGAAACAGGGATGTGGGGAAAATAGAGAAAGATTTTGCTTAATTGATGTAGCTGGGCATTTCCTATGATGTCATATAGGTCATTCAGCTTCCTGCTCACCACACTTTTCAGCACACACCCCCGTGACTCCACCATGCTGCATATATGCAAACAGCCGAATCTGAATCTTCGAATTTTATAAAAAAGCACTTGCATTCATTTTTTTTGTTAAAATGTAGTATTAAATGAGCTGAAAAAACTCTTTAAATCATTTTCATTGTTGTTTCAGGTTTATGGATAAAGTTTTTCATAAATTGTAAAAAAATATGACAAATCTTATTACACTCTTAAAAATAAAAGGCTCTTTATTGATATTAATGGTTCCATGAAGAACTTTTAATATCCATGGAATCTTTCCATTATTAATTTAGACTTTAGTCATAGAAAAATGGTTCTTTTAAGAACTGTTTTTTTAAAGGTTCTTTGTGGACCCTAAAATGGATCGCCTATAAGGCATTGCTGTCAAACCTGCTTTTTGTAACTTTATTTATTTATTTATTTTATATTTCACTCTCTTCACTGTTACCCCCATTTTTGCTTTTTATTTAGAGAGAAAGAGGGACAAGTCAAAATAATTTTTGGTAATCACTATTATGCCACAAGTGCTGTCAAAAAAAAAGAGTGCTATATTTATTCCCAACCATTTCAAATGCACCAGATGTAACACATCAGATCTGATTTTCCTCTCCTTGGCTCAAAAATTCATATTCTGCAATGAAAGCAATGAAAAGTTCATGCCTCCATTTGCTGTCATCTGTTTGGGTGGTCAGCTCGAGGTGTACCACGTTTCAGTTGTCGTCCCATCCCCTCCAGAGTGGCACAGCTGCGAAAGTTTGTTTTCACCCCATCATCTTCCATTATCTGCCTTAATCAAATTCCTGTTTTGATCATGGGGAAGGGTATATGCAGTCAGGGTAGGGGACCTGGCAGGGGGGAGAGTGTGGGACATCAACCGGGGCTTTCATGTTTCCCATCTCCTCTTAACTGAGATTCATTGTATGAGTGTGGGCCAGCTTTAAAAGCAATTGCACCAAATCATGTAACCTGAGCCGTTGGCTGAGCGCTGGGCTATGTTGATAAGACCCGGAACAGAGAGGAGAATAGGTGATAGCTGGGCCAGATACAGGGAAGTGTCCTGTCCTCCTGAACACTCAAGGAACAGGGACTGAAATGATTGCTCGTACTGTGAGTGGTGAGTCTAGAGTGTGTGTACGTGCAGAGTAACATTTATCTGTTTGCATGTGTGTTCAGTGTGCTTGGAAGTGTTCTTACCTTTGCTCCTTCTCCTCTCAGCACATAAGGCTGTGCTCACTCCCCCTCCAATTAAACTGATTGAGTTAATTACACATTCTTCACTATCCCCTTATGTCCCTAACTGTGATTGGCTGACCTTTGTGTGGCTGCCAGTCCTTAAAGTGAAAGGTTTTGTCACAAAATTTGCAGTATTGACTCGAAAAATATTTTTGTCAATAATAACGGTATATAAAATTATCATACCCAAGGAAGAAAGTAGCTTATTTGTGTGTTATAAGTACTAACACAGTCATTATGCTAGTTATATGCATATTAAGCAACTAGTTTATACTGAGAATTGGACCCTAAAATAAAAAAAAATTAAATAAAAAAAGCAATTAAGCTTATTTCTTAGTTGAGCATGATGAGTTTTTTTTTGAAGAACTTTGTCAGTGAGTTTATTCCATTAAGTGCGTATGTAAGATTTTGACTCTACTAAAGCATAAAAATATCATAATATGTTTTTGCAGATATTTAAGAAACATGCCAAGTTAACCATACTTGTTTATCTGAAAAACAATGCTACAGTCAGTTATTCGCCTCTTTGAAATGTGCGTTTCCGGACCGTGTAATGTCGGTATTTCTTTTGGTTTGTGAAACCCGCTTCCACTGCCAGTTTACCTGATTGTACAGTATTTCGGCACCCCGGGTTGCCAGTTGGCGGAAAACACAGCGTATTTCATTTCATTCATTGTCAAGTGCACTCATTCCTGTTTGTGTCGGCCATCTGGCAACCCTGTGTGTCAAGTCCTGAGGAGGAGGGGCCAGGTGAAAAAAAACCTCTCCAATATTTTGAATTTGACTGCAATACCTAGTTCAAATCCACTCGTGTCAATCCTACATACAGCACCTTCTAAAGAATTTGTGAGTCTTTTACATGATTCATTAGAAGTGCTGACTCAGAAGAGTTTATTTGTTAGTGAATCAAATGCTTGTCACAGGTAGTCTTTGCCAAATTATTTCAGTACACTGTTTTTTTTTCTCATTACATGTTAATTCAGACTGAAAATTCACAAATCGAAAAGTGTTTGTAAACTTAAGTAGAAAATGTCCTGAATGTCATTTGGGTGAGATTCATTCATTTTGTGTGTGTGTGTGTGTTATTTGAAGTGTTCAAATACTTTTTAACCAAGCCACTTGATGTTGTATATTGCTTTGAATTCAAGACAAACAAAAAACCAGCACATTCCCGTTGCCAATAGAGCTAATGTTTCCTGTATCTTTCTCCTTTCATTCTCGCTTTTCTTCAGCTTCCCCTCCACCCCCTTCCCCTTTGTTACCTTGCTCCTTGTTCTGCTGGTCCAGATGGGGCTGGGTAGAAGAGGCAACAAACCTCCAACCTCTCACATGCTTTTTATTCACCAATATCACGCGTTGTAATGCCCTGACCCCTTCATTCATGTTTTACAAGCTGTTCATTAACTCTCTGAGCCCTGCTGCTCGTATTTTTATGAGGCAATAGCAAGTTTGTACATGTTTTCAGTAAATTAAGCAACTTGACATTTAAGGGTCCATCAATGGGCTAGCAACAGACAGACCAAGTGTTGGACGTTTGTGTGTGTGTGTGATGTACATGCTTTTTCTATCCTGGTGGGAACTTAAACCTGAATACACACACGACTCATTGGAGACTAAATTGAGGTCCCCATGGGGAAACAAGCTTATAAACTATAAAGAATTCAGTTTTTTTGAAAATGTTAAAAATTCAGCGAAAGTCTTCTAAGGCTGCGGTAGGTTTAGGTGTAAGTCATTTTATGTCCGCCGGTGTGTACAGTATAACAAACCATTAAGCTTCTGGAGAGAGTCCCCTAAGGATAGTAAACCAGTCACATGTTTATGTGATAGATATTTTAGGTTATTCCAGCTGCCATCTCTTGCGTATTCGCCAAGATCAAATATGAATCCGCGTTCCCAAACACCAACACTCGCCCGAACTGAGCCCACGTATAGAAACAAAACAACACACACTTTTTAGCTCCTGGTCAGATCAGCATCGCAGAAACCGCGTCATTTGAAGGCTGGTCGCCCGCCGTCATACCACGGCCACAGCCACAGCTGTTTTACAACCTCTTGTGGACGCCCCGCCCACTAGTTCCCAGACTGGATAAACCGTTTTTTCGCCTCACCAAGCTTCCCGTTTCATTTGCCTGCGCAGCGCTATCCTTTTCCAATGCCTCCCTCGAGCAGCCTTATGTGTGAGCTGAGCTACCACCGAGTCCGGGATTAGAATTCTCCCCTCGCTGGAGACGCGAGAGACGTCGTCCAGGCGGCAGTTGCTTGTCTCAGGCAGTGTCGCCAACGAACTCCGAGAGTTTAGCCCAATAACAGGCTCCCAAAGCGCCTGGGGCCAGGCGTCGCCTGGATTTGTCTGCAGCCCGCCGTTTCTGCTTTCTGGCGCTTTTGAATCACACCTGCCACGCCAACCCGCCAAACCAACCAGACCGTCCACCAAATCCCCCACGATATTGGTCTTTACCTAGTTCCAACCCCAAACCACGCGATTCCAAACAACAGTTTGTCTTATCAATGTTAAAATACATAAACACAAAATCTGCCATCAACCAAACCGGCCATTCTTGTAGTCTGTCAAGAGTATAGTGGCATTATTTTTGAGAATTAAATAGAATGATATATATATATATATATTAATCTAAATCACAACTACCAGTCCTATTCAACTCAACTCCTCAATATTCACTACATCATTCTGACCCACCTTAATTATTGTGATCCAAACCATCCCCAAAATGCTTTAACCCTATAATGCTGTTAATTTATATTTTCATGATCCCCTGGACTTACAGTCCATAATGTGACTTTATTCTTAAAATCTTTGATTTTTATTCTCAAAAATTTTCTTTAAAACTTATACTCTTACAACAAACAATGTTCGTGTAAAGTACTATGTAATAAAGATCTCATTCTGCAAACCCACTGCTTTTATTCTTCCCTCTCAATCTTATTATTATTATTATTATTATGGAGTCACACCACATGAAATGCGGGTGATAATATAGATATAATAACTATTGTTATTAATTTAGTCTCCCATTTTCATTTACGCCAACCCATATCCAAGAATCCACGGGCTGAGTGGGAAATTACTGTACTTTTGTGCGAACAAATTTGTGTTATGTTTTTTTCCCCTTATGTTATAAGTGTGGGCTCTGTAAATTTCACCATAGCACTAATGCTGTATCTTTTTTATCTCTATAGAGGTTATTCTAATTGGTCTTCATTTTGTTGCCATTTCCTCAAGCTCTCGCCATGTGGCCATTAAGTCATTTCAACCCGGGGTGTGTAGATGACGTCCCCCACGACCCCAGGTCGCTTTTCATCCCCGCTGTAGGTCGTCGTAAAAGTGTATCAACAGATCAGCGTTTGGGATCAAAGGCTCTCTGAAATATCTCACCTCCACATCGTTCTCCGCTCTATTTCTTTTTATCTTTGTCCTTCCCCATCTGGAGCTCCGTGAGAGCTGTGGGGTTCAAACGCTCAAGTTCGGTGTCGGAGATGTCTCACCACACCTCCTCTCCCCCATGAGAAACATCGAAGCCTCCCTCGGGCTCGCAGCATTGATGAGAGGAGAAGGAAAAGAGAAGAGAGAAGGGGAAAAACAGCGGCTGGAAATGGCTGTCAGGGGCCCGGCCGCTCACGGCTTTCACATGCCCCTCAACCAGCATGTTCTTCTCCATTAGCAAACCCCAACCCACGCCCATGTTCTCTTTGTTCTTCCTCATTCTCCTCAGTGTCACTTCTTCACTCCGGGTAGAGTCCACGAAGTGGCTTTAAACCAACTCCATCCCACTTTCTGGAATTCCTGTGGACTCCACATCCGTACCGGGCGTCCTTCCCAACCCATGTTCATTAACCCGTCCAACCAGTCCCGCCAGGGCCAGTCGTTGGCTTTTGATCAGGGCTTTATTACACCATACAGTCACCAGCAGCGAGGACCCCAGGGAATGCGCAACATCCCAGCACATCATCCCTTCTGGAGTTCTGCCCAACACTACAACAAAACCCCATGGGCTGGAATTACTCCACTCTGGTTTTTGACACATCATCATGCAACACGGCGTACAACAGAAAAACGGAAAAAAAATGGAGCATTCAATCCACAAACTCCTGTTGAAATGTAAAACCCTGGGGAGAGAATGTAAACCGTTGCTGTCGTTCAATTTACCTACATGATTTGTATTGCTTTAAAAAAAAAAATCTGGTTCTTTGTTTCGGCCACATATGTGAGCCTGCTATGGATGGGAAAAAAATGAGTGAAAGATGGAGATGATGTAAGGGCAAATGTTGTGGTTCTATGTGTGTTTTTAGGATTCAGACACATCCCTGAAAGAAATAAGCTTGAGAAGAAAAGAGAAACGGGGTCACACCACTACATACACCATTCAGACGGTAGTTTCGTCAGCAAGAAAGTTGAGAGATTAGTCCATCTTCGTGCGCAACGCCTTGGACTCCTCCTCAACTTTCGCTAACTTTACTTGAACTTCTGGAACGTTGTAGCTTAACTCAATGGTCAAACAAGGCCATTAGCCTGCACGCTACCAATATATGCAAACCGCACACACAGTTTTTTATTATAGTTGTACATTCATTCCACCGTGAAACAACAATGTTGTGTAATCATGAATCTTGAATTTAAGAGGCTTATGACCTTTAACCTCCTTTTCAAGTTCAAGGTCTTTTGTTGTAGAACAGGGAGGCCTTTGTCCCAGGCTTTCGGATTATTTCACACCCAAACCAAACCTTGTCGTTGTGGTTTAAGTCTTGGTTCTTTGTCGCATGTTCAAGTAACAATTTACATGACAGGACTGAGGGTTAATATTGTTCCGGTGCTTAAACAAAGGGATTATACACTTGCAGAGATGGAATGCATCAGTAAGGCTATAAAGAGGTGAAAAGTGCTCTTGGTAAAAATTTTTGCGGCTAGTTGGGAGGAATGTGCTTTTAGTATTGTGGCAATCAGTCTGTGTGTTTCACTTTGTCCACTGCAAAATTTGGAGATGTGAATTGCTTGCATACACTGCTGAGTAATGTATAATTAGTGGTGCATTTGCCCGATATTTTTTTTTTTTAACAGGACAATTATTTAGAGTAATGATTTAGAGTATACATGCCTTAAATGCATCAAAAATACCAGCTGCAGCTGTATTAGATTTTTTATATAGTCTTTTGTAACTACCTCTGTTTAGATTTTTTTGTTACCTAGATAAGATTGTATAAGGCTTTTTTTTTATGATTTAATTTTTTCATCAATAATTGCAAAGTCTTTTTCACACAGTTTTTGTAAGATATAAACTTTTTTGTTTTTTTACATCAGTTGCAACAAACCCTCTTTTTGTAATGTATTGTTTTTTTTCTTCCTATTATTCTTATTCTTTATTATTTCATTATACCTTTTTAAGGAATACAAAAACAAAACACTTCACAGAAAAAATAAAAATTTTATTTGTGCACCATTCAGAATTGAACTGAAAATCTTTAAAATGTTAGCTACATTTAATTTAAAATAAATAAACAAAAGCAGAATAGCAATTCTGAACATGCAAAACAGACAGATGAATAGAGAGAGAGAGAGATAGGTAGATAGGACAGACAGGTCACACAGTATTGAAAGATAGACATCTGTGTCATCAAAGCACTGTGTGTGTGTGGACAAAAGGAACGTGATTTCTGTGGATCTGTGAGAGATGTGTAAAATCTTGGCGCTTAGGGGTGAGTATCCACATTAATCCTCATTTTGGAAATAACTTTGCTCTCTAGGAACATGCGTTGTCAATAAAATTGTTCTTTAAATATTTGAGATTTTTTTTTTTTTTTTAAACTACTTTTATGAACTATTCCTAGGTTTTGAACTCAAAATCACCAAACGGAAGTGCAGTATACCCTTTCTTAGACCAGTGGTTTTCTAAACTGTGGTTGTGGGTCGCATAATGGAGCAAGGTGGGTCTCCACATATTCACTTGGCTGCAGCTAAATTTGCTCGTTTAAAATGACACACACACCTCACAAAGTTCAGGCAAGGGCTGCACGATTATAACCTACCCAACATTAATTATGTGTGATTCTTCAAATGAATTAAAAGCAGTCGCGATTTAAAAACATGCGCTGCGTGTTTGGAAGCAGGTGTGCGCACGAGTGAATACAGTGAGGGTCTCAGAGCAACGTCATTATTAAAAGTCAATCGGTACCGCTATTAATGAGAAACTACCACTATCGCCTCACTTCACATGCGCTGTATTCTGATGAGATGCATTACAACAGAAAAATCTCCAGTTCCGGAAATGGTTTAAGCTATGGCTATGTTATTCATTTCTGTCGTCTGTTGAACTGCACTGTTTTCGTTCGGGAAACCGGTCTGTAAAAAACATTACAACATGTACCAGGGAGCAGGGCATAAAGCAGGGTTGAACGTAACACTACAAGATTAAACATTCCACATAACAAAATTTACAAAATTTTGCAAATTTCCTTGATATCTCATCTCTATATAGAGAAAAAAAGTGCCAAATGTTCAAAAATCTTTGCCAATATTGCCTGGAACATTTAACCATTGCAAAATTACATTTCTGACTTGAAGTAAATTTGTCATCTCGTTTTTTTAGTGTTTATTGAACCACTAGTGAGACGCCACCTGTTTATTATTTTTTCCTATTTCTCAATTATTTTAATCTCCAAACTGTTTTGGCTAGTTCTGCTTTACTCTTATGCTTTCCTAAAAAAAAAGTGTTGGATTGTGCGCACGCTCTCCCTTACACACACACACACACACACACACGGACAAGGACCATGAATGCATTTTCTGCGCTGAACCCCAATGAAGAGTGTACATCAAACAAGCAGCGCAGATTACAGTTCACTGGAGTGAGGCCTGTTGCCCGGTTTTATGGCCGCTTCATAATTTAACATCTGGTAAACAAAAAAATTAAAAACGTAAATATTTAAAGTGATATTTACAGTTGTACACTAAAATAAAAATGGTTTATTGTCTTAAAAAAATTGAATTTCTGTCATATCAAATTTTTAATTAAGGATCAGGCTTTAAAGTAATGTCAATTGTTGTTTTTTTTTTTGTATCAAATATTTTGGTTCTTGGGTCTGACTGCATGAAATAGAGTATTACTTGTCTAGTGTGGGTCGTTGCATGGAAAAAGTTTGGAAACCCCTGCTCTGGACTCTCAAGATCAATAATTCTATATTAACAAAAAAAAATTTTACCTTTGGCATTTGGACAACCCTAAAGGGGCCTCCCATTTCCCCCCCCCCCTAAAATATGGTCTTCTAAGGCTACTCAAAAGCTTATCAATCCTACAAAGGAACTCAAAACTTCACTTAGTGGAATATCCATGATCATAGTTGAAATTTTTTCTAAAAACAAGCATGCAACATTTTATGGACGATCGGGCAGAAAATTGCCACTATTATAGTTATCAAAAAACAAACTATTTATATGGGAAATACCCTGAATTGCTTTTGGAATCATATTTATAAATTATAAAATCACTATTATGAGGTTACAAATTGACATTGTATCAAAGTTTAAAACTTAATTTCTATCTACGAAATCAGTTTTTGCAATTATGCTAGAGTAGGATTACATTGAAACCTCGAAAATTATATATAAATTGTTAAAATAAGAAGACTGGCCGTAACTATTTTGTTACCTACTCATTTTATTTCAAATATTTATATCTGCAATAAAAATGTGAGTATATAGGCTGTGTGTGTGTGTCTGTGTGGCATGTGTGTGTGTGTGCGTGTGTGTGTGTGTGTTTGTGTGTGTGTACGAATGCTTAATGAGTATTCATATAATAATTCGCTTTATTTATTTATATAAGTTCTGTTTTTTTAAAAAGTGGTATTTTTTTATGCATTGAACAAATGTTTTTATGTCAAAAACTTACATACATGTACAACTAAATGCCATACTCAGTATTCAGTACATTTTGTATATTCATGCCTAATCAGTTTTTGATATGTCCAGAATTGGCATGCCAAATTTCAAACAAAACAACGTCAATAGAAGTCTGAACTCAGGTTGACATGGCTTTTCATTTTTGTTTCATTTTGCTTTTTGCCCGCGTCACTCTTGGTGTGAAAAAAGCTGAACTGAGTGAATTTGGCAGTCACTTTGTATTTCTGTCACTACAGTAAAATGTGTCAGCAGTGCCCCCTTAATAGTTACAAAGGATTGTTAAATAGTATTGTGCAGTATGATCTCTCTTATATTAAGATTGTTTGTGCATTGTTCTCTTCACCTTCTCTGCTTACTAAATGACTAAAGTTGCTCTATGCCTAGGCATGCTGCCGGGGGACGCTGTCTTATCACTCTCCACTGACTGCATGATCAACAAGGGAAGAGATGAGAAAGAGGGGTAAGTTAGTGTATGTGAAGAAAAACCCTTAAGAGATCTGGAGGCACACTCCCTCCCCTTCTTCATCACGCTAGTTTGAAGCACACCTTCTTCTATTTGCCTCGTGTGTGTGTGCTTTCCCTTTTCCCATGCATCCGATAGGCCTATTTTGTGTATTCTACACCAGAACCAGGCAAAGTCTTTTCCTTAGTAATCAGACTGGTCGGGTTTAGAACAGGCCTCTGGATCCAGCTGGATCAGTACGGCTCGCGCCGACTGCTCAGCGACATTCAAATTAGATTCGGGTGTTGGCTGATGAAGCATTCTAAAGGGGCAGATTATACCGCGTGAATAATCATTGGTTGTGGAAAGTCCCTGAATGAAACGTGAGCTCGTCCGGAGGGGGGACTTCAAATAGACGGCAGCTGTTGATACTGCGCGGGTCGCAGCATTGGAGGGACGGCAGGTTCAGGGGCTGTGTGGAATGCCTTTTCTGGTCTCATCAGGACTCTGACTGCAGCATTGCATGCTGCGACTCACCCTATCTCGAAACCTCTGTCGTCTGTGATGCTTGTTCTTGTGCCCTAATGTTCTCTTCTCCACACACAGCCAGCACTGGCCTGTTTATGGAGTGGGAAGGAGGAACGGGATGAGTGGAAGACGTCAGCAGGGGTTAGTCAGGAAGGTGCTGGGAAAGGTGGGCGGCTCTTGCTTTTGCACTTTTGTGCTTCTGAACGGGCAGCCATTTTTGAGAAAAGGATTTAGGGACGTGATGAGGAGGGAACTCCAAGAGAGCCCACCTATAAAGCCTCATGGGTTCTTAGGGGGTGGCGAGAAAAAATATAGATTTTTCAAAGCATGCGCAATTGTTTCTTCTTTCAACATATTCTGATTCTGAAAAGTTGTGCTTTTGCTTTGCAATGTGCTACGTTTCACTGTCATCAAGCGTATTTAAAGTGTTTTCTCTCTTCCAACATGCTCTATGAAGGCATCTTTTATGCTCTTTGAATTGCAGTATAAATTTGATACGATGAAAAACTCACTCGCTTACTGCTTTCAAGACTCGTGTGCGCTTTGTAGGTTTGTTAGTTCTGAGGGCAATTCATTAGCAACTAACATTTGTGAGCAGGTAAATTAACTTGTTTCTCCAAAATCGTTTTAAGGATGCAAGGACTGCAATATTGATGTAAACACTTTTCTTAAGGATATAGGACATACTATTTGATATGCTAAATAGATCTATGCAGTGTAAATGCAGACCTGCTGCTTCTATGATGTCATCAGTAATAAACGCCGGCCTTCATCATATTTGCTGAATGAAATCCAGTCTTTCTCTGAGCCAGGTTACAACTATTCAGCTACCTCATGTTCAGCTCTCAGTACGATGTCAGCCAACATCTGTGGGTGTTTTTACTACATCCACTGTGACAGAAAATTACAGATTTTGAGGGGAGGGGAAACTATAAAAATATAAAAAAAATCTTTGACATTAAATTTGAGCATTTTGAATACCTTTTTTGGTCTCTTTTGTGTCATTAAAACTACAAAACTTTTGACATTTGGCTGCTTTTGTTGTTTTGATAAGTGCATTAAAGCTTATATAAGCTGTATATATATATATAAAAATCAAATTAGGTAATATTTATGATGCCTTTTTGCAATCAGCAGAATTTTCTTTCAAGATGCAGAGCTGTGTAATCAAGGATTAAAAGCAATAATGTGGTGAAAAGAAAAATCCGTCTCAATGCATTTTTTCTGGAAAAACTTTCAGACATTTAAAGCAAACACTTTTTGTTTATTGCTTGTTCTTTCGTTCCCCTTAAATATACTTCTTATATTTACTTGTATATGTTTTAAAGCAAGTATTTAGTTAGTTGGTGATTCTTTTAATGTAATGTAAAACAAATATAATTTGACATTCAAAGTTGGTAAACCTCATTAATTAATAAGAATTGTGTGAGAATTAGGGATTGGGATTCCCAGAATTGAACTCATATCGGATGTGGAGTCCCACTCCCCCAGTGTTTCCACTGAAAATGTGTCTGCCCATGTTCTCTGTTCACTCTTCAGAAACAAGAGGGAAGCGCTGACTTGCTCCATTGGCACACACACGGTGACCGTAACCCTGGTACTCCCCTCGCGCTCATGGGCCCGGGTCGCAGCTCTCCCCTCAGGCCTATGTCGTAAATCAGATCCAAAGCAGCGGGGTTCTGTGGACCCCCAGCGTGTTCTCACACCCCTGACGCTCAGCTGTGAATCTGTCTGCATCCCGCTACTCGGCCCTTCCTCCCGTGTGCGTTAGCCACACTGGCTGATTGTGCGTAACTGCAGGCGGTCCCCTCCGTGTGGAGATGGCCCACTTCCGCTCGGTCCTCCTCTCTCCTTACAGATCAGGATTAAGAGATTGGCAGATTCCTCTTCATTTAAAATTTTTTTTTGTTGCCATGTTTTTTGTAATCTTTTGCCTCTGGTGATAATCTGCAGGAGTGTGACAGATTAGGAAGGAGAAAAAAAAAGAGAGAGAGTTTGACGCTGAGAAACTAAATATTAAAACAGCTGGGTGAGCAGCTATCGGGTGACCTTCAAAAAGCTGGCCTGTGCAAAGCATTACCGCACTGCCTGAGGACGCAGAGAGAGATGCAGAGAGTGTTTCTTCCGCTTTTCATGCTTTTGCTGCCTTTGAGTCCTCTCACCCGTTTCATACTTCATCTGGAAAGTTCTGCCTCTTCCCACTTCTTATCCATCTGCCATCTGTGCCTCGGCCTGTTTCTGTGCTTTTAAAAACACCTCACTGCCATCTTAATTATAACATGGAGCAGCACACAAACCACTCACAGGAACCTCTTGAATTTGTTGATCTACTTTACTTTTGTACTGCCAACATTTGAAGCCAATAAGCCTTTGTATGCACGTAATGAGTTTGGCATTTTGCACGCCACAAACTCATATAGAAATTGCACTTGCCTGGCTCTTTCTGGTCCTCATAACACTGCACGCCTTCTTCTTTTTTTCGCGAAAAGATTTCTATTTCAAATAAATGCCATTCTTTGAACTTTTCTTTTTTTAAAGAACCCTGAAACACAAATCACAGTTCCACAAAAATATTAAGCAGCAAAACCACGCACTAGCATAAGAGGCTTTCAAAAACATGTTAAAAACACAACAAAACCCCAGACTTTTGACCGGGTAGTGTATATTGATGATCTTCAAGTATCTCTAACAAAAAATATGCATAATAACTACAGCTCTAATCCAAAAATTATTTCTACTATTTTTCTACTGTGTTGGTAGATTTACTTTTTTGGTTGTTGGATTTGTTTGTTTCTAATGGTAATTGACTAATAAAATATAATTCCCTAATCTAGTAAAAATATTTATGTCCCTGAAACTAGCCAAAAGTAGATCAGTTTGACTTCAGCTTGAATGTCATACCAGCCTCTGTTGATTCCTCTGTTCATCCATGAAAAATACAAAAAATGGCTCGGCTGTTGTTTCCTAGTGTGATCTAGTAGTCAGAGTAAGCTTCAGCTCATATTGATGAGTTGGTATAAGCTAGTAGTGGTGTCCTTCCCCTGGCTTTGACTCTGTCACGAGGCTTTTCATAAAGACACCGTGGGACGTGTTTAATGTGCAGGATGGATACACTTAATTGCAGGCCACGTACAGTACGACCCCGTGCTGAAACTAGAAGTTAGGTTGGAAAGAATCCACTGATGGTTAGAATCTGTTTCAGTCAATCTGTGAAGAAACTGTTGATCCGCTTGTGTTGGTCAGGCCTGTTATTTTCTCGCGCATCTGATGTTTATTGGTTGAAAACAAAAGAAGCGGGGCCACCCACGCATCTTCACACAGCCTGTTTTGGTAAACAACGATATTTTCAGCATGATGGTCACAAGAAGCCAGAGAGACACCACCAAATCCGGCTTTGTTTTATGGGTGAGTTTGGCAAAGCCGATGTGGCAGGTGGCAAGGTGACAGGCATGGATTATTTTGAGGGAATACCAATGAAGATGACTTGTTTAGCTAAGCCTCGCCTTGGCTAGTAGAACATTGTTATGTTGCAAAACTGAACACCAGGATGAAAAGGATTATGGCTTTTTGCTGACTCCTGTTTCTTTCATTTAATCTGTTTATAATAGAGACCATTTGAAGTGGGAGACCAAAGAAGTGCGTGAGAGGGCGAGACAAAAAATGTCGGCATGGTGTCCCTGAAAGTATATTAAAGGTATTAGATGGACAGTGGGGGGTGTTGTTTGTTGGGTGCCCCGAATCAGGCGACACTCGTTTTCTTCATCCGAGCCCAACGGCCAGGCTGGGCTGTTACACTTGCCTCACATGTAAGGACTCACATATTACATCCCCTACAGAAGGTCTAAATTACGTGTGACAAATCCGAGGGTCACCGTGCGTGGCCCTTTGTGTGTGAGGGGCGATTTATGATTCCTTCAGTGCTTGGCTTTAAATTTCCTCGGGACAATTGAGAGAATATTAGCTGTGGGATTTACAGCCTCTTTATCGACCTACAAAACAAACTATGTATCATAATCCGTTTTACTTGGATGATTTTACCTTGTTTCGATGTGAATGCCTCTTCCGTGACTGCACTACTTAGCCCGCTGTTAGACCAGCAGGTTGCCAAAGAATTGCTCCTTAGTGTTTGAGAGGCTACACATCAGCTATGAGATGTGTTTAGCCAAGACAGATGTTCTAGATCGCTGATGAAATCTTTGTTCTTGAGGTCCCTTGTGAAGAGGAGGAAGTTCGGGCGGCCTATTCGTTGTCATCTGCATCGCATTCACAAAACTGGTCTAATGGGTTTTGGGAGGTTTTATTTTCTAGAGTTGTATTTCATTCAGCTTCTATCCTAAATGGAAAGAGTCTCATTTCAATAGACTTCAGGTCTGGAGTTGAATGATGCCATTGATCAATTTAGTGCAGTGTTCATTTGACAGAGTTTTTGTCTTTCAATCTTTACTTTTTTTTAATGTATTCAATATTTATAATGTCATATTTATTTAAGCAGTTTTACTACAATAAATGCAACTATAATAATTTTCAATTTTACAGACCAAATTTAAGTTTAATTTTGGTCAACAAAAATTACATTTATTCAAGAGATTTAAAGTTAAACAAATAATAAATATTAATTTAGTAATTTAAAACATTTTACAAAAATAAAAATTAATTTATCCTTTTTGGGTTTGGTTTAAAATCCCAAATATTCTTATTTTTGTTTTAATTAAAATTGGGTAATTGTCTTCAACAGGTTTTGTGTCGACAAAAAATCAAGAAAACCCTTAGTTGACTATTTTTGTGAGTGATTTTATTGATGAGATTAAGATCAGTTTAGTGCATTTTAAATCTGCAGTTTGTCATGTTTCATTGCTTTATATAGAGAAATGCTTTGTATAGTCAAGCATACAGGCTTCTCGTGACCTACAGATAATAAGCCAATATTGTCCGTCTCTTGTCTCGCATCCTTTTCCCACTTCCCGACATGTTTCCTCTTTTTCTGTTACCCCGTGGAATGTAGACCACCTAAATAGCTCCTTTTGCCCCAATTTTAGGGGGTTTAACTTCCCCGGCTCTGAAAAACAGAGACATCCTTTAAGGCTGCGCTTCTAAAAGCCAAGCCTTGGCAACATCGGGAAAACAAGAGTGCGCTTGATGCGTGCCATTAGGGGCAGTCCTGTAAAGGGGTTTGCCGTCAAGGATCTGGAGAAATTGTGCAATAGCAAAGAAGTTTGGGGGAGTGTTTGATCGGGAAAGCAACAGGGAACTCCTGATATAGAGTACCAGAAAGATGCAACAGCAGGGAGGGGGGAAGAAAAGAAAAGCAAAAGCACGTGGTGACTTTTTAGGACTAGAGGAGGTAAAAGGGCCCCAAATTTTGTAAGCGCTCACACAAAAAAAACTTTAAAAACCCTTCATTTTACTGCCTCGGGTGCAGTAGCACTGGTTTTAATGCATTGTTTCAGTTTCGTAGTGATGGCCCAAACACAGATACAGAGGAAGGAGAAGATTGGGTGAGAAGGTTCAAAGAACAGAGAAAGTGGAAGGCAAAAAAATAAACCTTTCATTTTCAGTTTTGGACCAAGAGTGAGAATGGGATGCTGGTTCCCCCATACCGAAAAATTTTTACCCCCAAGAAACAGATCAAAGAGTCTTTGTTCTTTTTAAAACATTTGCATTTCAGATTGTTTCATAAAAAGAACCTTTCTCATAGTCTCATTTGAATCAGCTACAGTAGTGACACTTTAGGGTTTGTTTCCTTCATACGAGTCCCTTGATCAAAATTTCATTAGTTGCGCGTATGCTTTTGTTTTTACTGAATGAACAGCCCATAAGAGTCATTTGAAGGGAGTACAGTAGTTGCACGTATGGTTTAGGATTCACTGAAAAGAACCATATTGGACTACACTGTTGTGCTGTGTGTTTTCCACGTAGACATACTAATGATGTAGCAGCATCAATGAATATAAAATAATGCATGTTAGAACTTTTAACAGGCCAAATGTTTACAGTTTTAAAAAAAGTTGAACTATTTTTCCAACCATAATCACCGTACATTTAGCTGCTGCCTAGTCTTCGGTCCATACAGTTTCAGAATACCAGCTCACCTCTCTCTCAGCGACAGCTTGAGGGATTGCTCTGACGTAGGAGAGGCTGGAGGGTACATCAGTCGGCTTGGCACTCCTCTCTCTCCCCTCCCCGGCATTTTACATCCCCCGGGCTCTGGAGGGGAAGAGGGAGGCAGGCTGCCACTATGCTAAAGGGGCACGAATAGCACTTCCCAAAATAGCACTCGGGTAAATCAAGATCGCATGGGAACCAAACATTGGCTGGGCCTATTCTCTGCCACAGTTGATGGCCGGCCTGCAGAGGTCAGGGCTCTCATTCTCAATCTAGATATGAGTGACACCCTGAAAACTCACCAAACATCCCCTCCCTGAGCATCAGGGGTACACTAATGGTTATGTTGCCCGCTGGGGCCTCATTTGCTTTAATCAGCTGGTCAGGGTGCAAATGATGACAGAGGGACCACCATGCTTCATCGAGGTTTTCTGAGGTACCAAACTACAGAAAGTAAACCCAGCTGTCAATTGCTGCGCCGTATGATACACACAACACATACCTTTGAATGTTTTTTCAAATTTTTTCCCGAATGTCTACACTCTCAGAAAAAAAAAAGCTGTACCTGGGGTGATACCTTTTTTTCAAAAAGCACACTTTTAACTCTGATTTACCTTTAAAAGAGCCCATTTCATTCAAAACATTCAGGAAGTGTCGAATCTGAATATTGCATTTTTCAAACTATGAAACAATTATAGGTTAACAAATTTAACTTTTTAATATAATTTATCTATTTTAAAACATGTTTCACACATCATCCATTCCACCGCAAAGAAAATTTTGTCCTATAAAAATATTTACTAAATATTTACTCATTTAAATATTTATGTATCTGTAAGGATGCTTGCTTGTTTATTGGTCTTCTCATTATTTAAAAGTTAGTGTAACATGGTTTCAAAAAAGGCAAGTCAGCGAGAGCATATTGCGATGAAATATGCGGTATGATGTGTAAAGAAAGCAAAGAGGAAATCAGTAAATGTCACTATTTTCTAAAATAAGTGTTTAATTTTCAATAAGGCTGTAATTGGGCCAAACATTCTACAAAAACAAGAGGTTGAAAATGTTATTGTTAAGAATTCTTCTGTTGAGTTAGGAAAATTAAAATGCTTTCTGTGTAATTAGATTTTAGAAACCCAAAAGGCCATTTTTAAAAACCAAAGTTTTAAAAAGGTTATTTCCATTGTATTTAAACACAGTACATCCTTTGAGATTTTGGATGGAATGATGTTTTTACAAGAAATAATTTCCCTTACTTTCCTGAAATACAAGAAAAAGTGTTTTAAGAGAGTATTTTCTACTAAGGTTTGACGGAGCCAAAAGTGTTCATAGTTGAAGAAACACCCTTTCTCTCTTGGGCTGTAAAATCTTTAGTATAATAGAAGAGATGAGAGCTGGATATCTGATATATATAAAAAATATATCTTTATCCACTGCCATTTCATAAATAAAGCCAGTCTGCATTGTATCATTGTGGGCTTTTGGGGGGCTTATCTGTATCCTCGAATGCTTCTTTCATGTATTTGAGCTTTCTGTGTTTATGTAGTTCCCATTTTGGCTCTCTAGCACAGGCCTCATGGTAAAGCTTTTGAAGGTCTTTTTTTTTAATTTTGCAATTTTCAGGGTTTTGAGTGGGTCTCTGCATTTAAAGGGACAACCCAACAGCTGCTCTGTGGCCTGTGCTGGGGAATAATGCATTTCCCGGGTTAGTGAACTTCTGCTTGAGTGTGTCTGTATGTTGTTGGATGGGAGGAATGGGATAGAGTTTACACTTTTCATACCCATCAGTTCAGCTATGAAGCAATTAAGGCCACCCCTGACACACACACACCGCTGTTGCCTCCACCAGAAGGGCCTGCAGGCGTCGGGGCCCTCAGGAAAAAACCATCACAGAGTAGATTGGATGAGAGGCCAGGCCCCCCTTGACCACACACGCCACACATACATAACCACAATACACTCCCAGAGTGTGTCAGTGCTCCGCCTCATCTGATTAACGGAGCATGGGCTTTACTGACCTTTTTTCCCAGTATCCTCTCAGGGTCAGGATGCTCAACCCTTTTTTCCTCAGAATTTTCCCATTGCCCAGATCCCAACAGCCCCTTTACTGCCCCTTTTTGACTTTGCCTTTTTTATTTTTTCCTTCAGTGAAATCTGTCTTCACCCCCTCCTTGTGTGCCCGCTTGCCGCTGCCGCTGGCATGAATGTAGTCCTTATTAAAGGAAAGAAAGTGTTTGTGACACCTCGCCCACCGGTGGGCACTGCAGTTGATTTTGTTCCTTTAGTCCACTCACATGAACACCCCAGTATATCACAAGGTTCAATCAACACGGCTTCCTAAACCAAGGTGTCACGGTTTATAATTAGCACACACACACACAAGCTTTGGGACTGCACTAGAGGAGAAGTCAGCCTGTCAACACACCTGTACTCAGGGGGGCAGGCTGGGGGGCCTCCTGAAGATGGCTCATTAAAGTGATTTGATCAGAGATGATGCTACAGAGTGTGTAGGGGTGGCGCAAGCCTGTGGCTGAGACTTCCGCTTTTTGATGTCACTGATATGCGCAGGCAGAGCCAAAAAACCCCACCTTTGCTTTTACGACCGGGTTGATAATACTGAGTTTCTGTTTATTAACAATCTCGTTTTTCCCATTTGAGTGATTAAAATTTAAAATTGATTCTTAAACCTTAAAGATCGACCGTTTGTTTTTGCCGTCTTAAAATCAGCTGATTCTACAGCCAACCAGAAATAAGAAACCATTTTAGCAAATCATAAAAATCATTACCGGGGTCCTTTATTACACAAATCATATTTTTTGACGATTGATTTGAATGTAGAAGATAAAAAACAAGGACGATAACACGATACGATGCCCAACTAGGCCCAAATTTCCCCACTTTTAGCTCTTAAAAAACGTTATTTTTAGGGGAATCAAAACCAACAGCAATCCGGGCCGTCCAGTTCAGAAACAGATGGCATTTAAATCAACTGGTTATGTTTAGAAAATTTAAAAGTAACAGCGCAACCTGTAAAATCTGATTCAGACGTTTACCCCTGTAAAGATTTTTTTTTTTAAACCTATAGCTCAATTGGGAATTTCAGTTCATCCCCAAATGACCCTTATGAACATTATTTTTGTAAATCCCCCTACAGTACAGTGTTATGAACAAAGGGGTTCAAATGAACTGGTTCTTTTTAGAAAATTTTAAAACCTGAGTTCAGCGAAAACCTTACGGGTCGTTCCCCACCAAAGGGCCCAAATTTTTTTTTTTTTTTGTAAATAAAATTTTTCACTAAACTATTTAGTCTGATTCAGGCTAAATGGTTTTAAAATTTGGTTTTTAATTTTAAAAGGGAAACAACCGGCAGCAAAAACCAGTTTTAAGTCCAATTCATGAACAAATGCTTTTAGAAAATAAAAATCTACATTTACAGTACAGCCGGGTAGTCCATTCACCAAAGGGACCCTTAAACTGGTTAAATTTTAAAAATAATTTTATTTAAAAAAACCCCCACAAGTCCCAGGGGGGAAATTCCCTTTTTAATTTCCCAGCATGCTAAATGGTTAAAATTGTCTTGTGAATTTAAAATTGAATTGTGTATCATCCCCAGCCCTAATGGCTTTGTCTTTTGATTTTCATTAGTGGGGCAAAAACTCGGGGAAAAAAACCAGGGGGGGGTTGGAGGGGAGAAAGGGGGATTTGGAAAATAGGGTGCAGGCCGGGAAAATAAATGGCTCTGCCGAGCGGGAAAAGGGCCCAGACAGGGCCAGCAGGGGGTGGGAACGCGAGGCGAAATGTCCGGCCAGGCTGCTTTTTCCCGCGGGAGCCTTGTACAGAGAGCCACTGGGGTTGGGATAGGTTTCCCCCTTTTCTGCGGGGTCGGGCCCCCCCCCGAATTTCCCCACCAACCCGACGGGCCCCGGTCACAGTGGCGGGTTAAAAAATTTAAGTCTCTCTGGTAAACCTCAAGGCCCTTTCTAAAAGCCCCGCCCAGCTCTGAAAACCGGTTTTTGGATAAAAAACATGCAGTTTTCACAAAATAACCCCCTTTTCCCAAGAGACCGATACACCCCATTTTTTTTGGCCCCCTTGCTGGGGAGGGGGGGGAGGTTGATGGGCCCTTTTGCACGCACCGTTTTGGGGGGTGAAGTCGCACTAAACTCGTCTGAATCCCGCTCCGTGGGATTTCTGCTTTAATATTATGACGCCAATTTTCATGTTTAAAAGCTGAAATCGGCCGCAGTTCCCCTCAAACAATTAAAAACACCGCAAGGGGCACCGTGGATATCCTCTCTGTCTCTTCAAGATGCTCCATATGCACGCATAGGCAACCTTTTGGTTTATACCCATGTTTTTCTTCCTTTTGTTTCTCCGAAATGCCACACTATCCCACGCTAGTAATCCTAAATCACCAAGGTACTTAGCACGTCATCAAAGACAGAATATACCAGACCGTAATTCTTATTTTTTCATTAAATGTGTTCATCAAGTGTACAATTTTTATAAAACTTAAACCCAACATTTTTGCCATTAAATATGACATAGGCCCAATTTTGGTGTTAAAGTGCAAAGTCAAGCTTTCCCAGTCCTGTTGCAAGAGTGGCTCGTATCAGCAGCTCTCAGTTGTTAATTTCAAACAATGTCAGCGCTAATGTTTGCAAATGCCTCCCAAATAAAGCGAGTGGTTTGTGCCCACAAAGTTTGGAAAGCTCCTTTCTGAAGGTTCCGCATTGTAAGTGATATTGACCAGTCCAATCCTGGCCGGTTTTCTGCCACATCCTTCCAGTTAATAGGTGTATGTGTGTGTGGAGGAAATCGATCATGTGAGGCCAGACAGTGGTGTGATGTTTAGACAAGTTTGAGGGGATACAGGCGGTTGCCTAGCCGGACCCACCCGATCTAATGGAGACGAATGGCTCCAATCCTCTTAAAGCAAAGCCGATGGCTAGGTTTCGGTTTAATGTACTGCTTTCATTGTTAAGGTGTGTGCTGGCCTCTCGAGTCAAAACAGAGAGGAGTGTTTTGCCACACCTGGTTATTGTATAGTGGTTTTTCAACCCCGAGACTTCAGTCCGCAAGTTTGCAGCTAAAAGCTGATTTGGAAATGCTAATATAACTCCAGCTACAGACCGGTTTGTTTATATTCCAGCATGTTTAAGGTCTGCCTACCTAATAATGAAACTTCTGGTTTCATGGTACTTGAAGGAACATTTATGCCCCTCTTTTGATATAGTTGTTATTGCCACAATAATGCAAAAGTCAAGTAAAATTTATGGTTTAAAATTTGTTTGCTGGCAATATCAATTAAATACATTAGTTTCACAATGATTTTCTTAGTTAGACGAGCAAGACTACTTCCACACTGCAAGCCTTGGTACAACAATTCATATTTTTGCTCAATCTGATTTTTTGTATGAGCTGTTCACATTGATGTTTTAATTGTGGCCAATCTCGATTTCGCTGTGAACAGATCATTGTGTCGAACTGACCCCATGCGCCAAAGAACAATAAAAACAGGGTTGCCAGGTTTTCACAAACAAAATCTGCACCAATTGCTTCTCAAAACAACTCCAAAACATCCCCAGATCGCATACGTTGGTAATATCCGCATTAGTGGGTAGCTTTAAAAAACCCCATTGTTGAAAAACGACCATGATAAAGAGTCCAATTCTGCGGAAAACGTTGGACTTGGCAACACTTGCAGAGAGCGCTGTTTATACAGAAAAGAACCAGAAAAAGTAAAGATGGTTTCATTTATAGTGTGATCTGTGCAGAAGCCCTGTTGAAATATACCAGGCATATGAAAAATAAAGACAAGGATGGACAGAAGAGAGCAGATTTTTTTGAAACTTTTATGATACAAAGCCCTAATTTTCTTTGCTTGTTTATAGAGTGTGAAACACGGATACTCCTTATGAGTTCTGACACATCACTCTACTACAATCCACTGACTACCATTTCACAGCTTTCTCTAACTTTGGTAATGTAAAAATCTGACTCCCGTTGACGCAGATTGTGCCGAACTAGCTGATCTAGTGAGTGGCCTAAAGTTTGCATGAATTCCAATATACGTTTCAGACTGTATCGCATTGGCCAAACATCTGACCTGTATTGGTTTAGTACCACGTATGGAAGTGGCACAATCAGGATTGAAAAGATCAGATTCCCGTGTGATTTGTGCTGTCAAGAGAAAAAAACAGATCTAAGTCACATGTGAGCAAAAAACAATAATCAGATTTGGGCCACCTTGCCTGCACACTTGCTGCCACATATAAACAACCAAAGTGTGTAGTTTTTTTGTTACGCATATTCATAAGTCACTGGCCAAGATTACTCACGGAACTCCCTTAAAAGCAATATGCATCCAAATCATGTTTTTGTTTTTACTCGACATATTTGTTGAGGTTTTTTCTCTGCAGACACGGCGTAGAGAGAAGGGCTCCAGAGTTCATGAACTGAACGCTGGGTTGCATTCAGATTCTGTGCTATTCTGATGAATGGGGATGATGGGATTTGCCATATCTGGCAGTGCACAACCAGCAGGAAAGCAAAGCAATAGCGACATCCTTCTCACATTCTCAGCGATATTGTCCCAATCTCTTCAAAACAATAGACCAAGGGCCGCCGGTCAGCACATTTGTGTCCTCCTCCCCTTCCGACATGTGGAGGAACAATATCAGCATACTTAGAATGTGTGCCTAATTAAAT